>NW_022436945.1:18525713-18578830 GCF_009761245.1 Sapajus apella
ATATATAATAATGTAATATATAATATATTATATATATCATATATATTTTATATATATGATATATATAATATATATATTTATATATATGATAGAATATATTTACATATATCATATATATCATATATTTATTATATATTATATAATATATTATATAATATATGATATATATTTATATATGTGATGGAATACTACTCAGCCATAAAAAGAAATGAATTAACAGCATTTACAATGACTTGGATGAGATTGGAGTGTTGTGCCTTGTGGTAGCATAACCTAACCTTCTATGTCTGCTAGTCTACTCTATATATGCTACAGTGAATTAACTCAGGAATAAAAACCAAACATTGTATATTCTCACTGATATGTGGGAGCTCAGCTATGAGGACTCAAAGGCATAGGAATGATACAATGGAGTTTAGGGGCTATGGGGGAAGAAGAGTGAGGGGGGGCAAAGAATAAAAGACAACATATATGTGCAGTCGATTCTATTTGGTTGATGGGTGCACCAGTATCTCAAAAATCACCACTAAAAAACTTAATATTGTAGCCAAATACCACCTGTACCCCAATAATTTAAGGAAAAATAAAATAAAAACTCTGTTTTCAGTGCCTACAATCACAAGTAAAGTGTTATTTTTCCCACTGCAAAATACATCCAATCAAGCCACTCACTACCCTGGTTCATTGCTGTCTTCACGCTGAGACTCAGGCTCATGAAACAATATCTATCTGGCTCAGTGTTAGTTATTATGGTGGCATTGTTTCTTAATACTGTTCTCTAGAAATGGCACATGACCCTTTTGCTCACATGTAATTGGCCAAAGCATGTCATGTGATCATTACTGATTTCCTAAAAGAAAGGGCACCATGGCAAGGTAAATTCACATGAAAACAATGGTTACCACATGTTAGATTTCTAGTACTTTTATAATATTATTTGCTTTCTCTTTCTTTTCTCACCTCTTTCTCCTTTTCTTTTTTCTTCCTTTCTCATCTTCCTTCTTATTTCATTATATATATTTTATGTATAATGTATGATATTTATTTTGTATGAAGATAATATGGTAAAAAGCAACTTAGGAATCAGATATATCTGGTTTTCTATAATTGTTTTGCTACCAAATACATATTACAAATAATGTTAACATTGCAATGCTGTGCGCATCAAATGAAATAACACATTATGACTGACATATAATAGATTATAAGCTTGAGCATAGTCTTCAGTAAGCCTATCTGTGTTCTGTTAGTACAGGAGACCAACAATAGCTAGTGGTAATTAATTAAAAGAATATGTGAAGATAAAGCACTTCTTCTTGGTAGGTTTGACTGTTTTTTAGTTATATTGGAAGTACAGAATTAAACATATGGGTCATCATAGCTAACAGTTCCACACTAGAGGACTCCTCATGACTTAAGTAATCACAATAGTTTTACAGCCATTTATCTGACTATAGAAGAAAAACTTATGGGACCAAGCACATTTCAATTACTGAAAAAAAAAATTCAAATATGTAAGTTATATCTTTCATTCAAAATGCAAACACTCCAACTTCATATTATTTCCAATACTGCGCTATTCTATGTGATAACCAATGTTCAAAATGATCATTAGGAAGTATTCCCTATACGCTGAATTACTAAGAGAAATACTTAGTCTTTCTAATGAGAATCTTCCTTAGGCAGAAATCTAGAATTGTACTTTATTTTCAGCCACAAGATTTGGTATAACATAAATGCCATTTTCCCACATTTTTCCTGACTATGCGAAGTACTAGCAGTCTGCTTTGCCCTGTGGCTTGATCATTCCAGATAATAGAAGCCACATAGAATTTCCATTGTTTCAAATGGAAGCAGAGGCATCATTAGCCTCAAAACATTTCAGTGCCTTTTTGAGCAGGTTATTATCTTTAGTCATTACAACTTTGTCCATCTCCTTTCAAAAAAAGGAAGAAGAAAGAGATCTTATTTGGCAAAAGTAGAATAAATTGTTCAATCTGATTAAGAAAAAACAAAAAAAAAGAAAAATCTGCTTTGAGTTATTAATCCATTTTCTTTACCCTGCCCCACCCTCCAACCATGGCACGGCTCTTTTTTTTTTTTTTTTTTTTTTTTTTTTTTCTGTCCTATTCCAGTGGAACAAGCTGATCCAGACACATTTAATGAGGCACAATGTATTCTTCAGGCCACCCAAATTTGCAGCTGAATAGCTTATTCTGCAGCAGAGACAAGATCTGTCACCTTGTATGCCCTGAAATATACAGAAGGCCACGGAAAATTTCTACAAGATTGACCCCAAGGGAAGTGAATAGATAAATTTCTGTTTTAGCCAGACCAAAATAAATTTTTAAAAATTGGATATTCTTGGCTCTTTTTCAACCATTAAAAGAATTCTAATTTATATATTGAGTTATTTGGATGGTAATAATAGTTGTTATTCATTTTAGCAACATTTTATAGAACTAGGGGTATACAAGGAACTCCCAGCTAAAATTATTTCACTACATTCTTCTATGAAAGTGAAATTATTCCATAACATTACATCTCTTCTTCTGGACCTAGGTAAAAGGCATGTCATTATTATGTTGCTTATAAGAAACTATTAAAAAACATGATGAGGGTAATTTTAGGTGTTGGAAATGTGACAACGATGTACTTGAGAAAACAATCTGGTTTCAGGTTTATTCTGTTTCAATGACTTTATAATATGTCCAGATGTGGCTTTGTTTTAGTTTGAATTATCTCCCATAGGTTTAATTATATATATATACATACACACACACATATCTATACATATATATGTATATATATACACACACATATATAATTAAATACATATATAATTTTATATTTATATTTAAAATTTATTTAAATTTATATTAATATTTATATTACGTAAATATTAAATTTATAATATAAATTTATATTCACACATATATACATATATATATGAATGAAATTCTAGAGGTTTCATGTTTCAGTAAAATTAGTATTTGGTTAGGAACAGAAATTTTATTATTAATTTACTTCATTATGCAATATAAGCTCTATTTCATCATTCAAGAAATACTGTGCACATAATTTTCATACAAGGACTTTTCTTTAAGGCATAGTTTCACTATGTTTCATTTAGTATTAGAGAAGTACCTGCCAATCTTATGAGAAACACACATAAAACAAAGACGAAAGTGAAAACTAAAAATCCCCAAAGTGCATCATTTTTGCCCAAACAGCCCTCTTTCCAAGGATCCAGCTTGTCCCCCGCTCTGTGTGTGAATACACAGCCACCCATTACTGTAGAATCATAAGATTTCTTTAAGATGTGTCTATTAAAAGATTTAGGGCAAATTTTCTCTACCAGTCTCTGAAAGTAAACAAGAATTTCATAAATCTGGAATGATTTAGTGTTAGACAACTCTTAGTGACACCTCTTGACTTAAGGTTCTCATAGTCTGTAACAAAAAAGTCAGTCACCTTTCCTAGCCTTATCAATTTTCAAAGACTATTTTGAAGGATAGATGAGTTATCTGAGCTGAAAATTTAGCTGATTTAGTGAAACATCTTCTGTACTATATCATCCATTCCTTTTCATTTTGTAGTTTATAAACAGGCTTCCCTAGCCTATAAACTGTTGTTTCCCATCTGCCCAGAGAACACATAATGTGACTCTATAAACACTGCTAAGAAAGGCTCAGTGTTCCAAGTAGCAAGCATTATGTATACCCGCATATGTAGCCGATTTACAAATGACAAAAATATTAGTATACACATTTTAGATTATTAAATAATTATATTAGGTTATTACTAGCATATCAAAACATCTGCATTTTTAAAATTTGTGTATTTAAGTATATAGGACTATGTTTAAACAAACACATTTAAGTAAATCTACCTAGTGACTGCAATAATTCATCGAACTATGCATTTTAGCTTTTTTATATACCTTCTCTGTTTAATGCCTCCCATCTCCTTAAAAAAAACACAAACCGAAAAACCCAAATCAAACCCCACAAAACACAAATCAATCAAGTGAAAACCCCTAAGTTGTGTTAGAATCCGTGTGATACTTTTTCTGCAAATATTGGACTTAACAGTTTATAATTCTAAATTTATAATGAAGTCTCATTTAGAATAAGGCATGTATGTATGAGTAAGTGGCCATAGGAAAAAACAAAAAAATTGTAGCTCAACCTGGTTTCCTTTTCTGCCTGCAGACTGAGATGTTCAATAAAACCACCTTCATTCCAGAAAAATTCATAGTCTACAATGTGATCACCCCAATAAGTTTGTGCTTGGCAATGATATTTCACCAAAGAAAATCTCTCAACTTGTCCATAAACTCAGAGGCTAGGATTACTTTCTATTTCCATCACACTACTAATTATATGGCCTAATCAGATTTAGCAATCAATCTATTTCTGTTCATCCGTCTGTGAGAATAATAATATATGCTTTTCCCCATCAACAGTATCATTATGGAGATAAAGTACTACCCAGAAAGATAGTAATTTAGAAAAATAGCATAAAAGATGTTACAAAGTAAGGTGCAGAGAAGATACTGACAAAGCCTATTAAGAAAATGAGGACTTTTTTATTTTATTATTTTTTTTTTACACATTTACCTATTCTATAACAAACTCTTCAAGAAAAGAGAGTAGGGCTGTTTTTTCCACACACAGACAATCCCTGATAGATGAAAGGCAATGCACAAATGTTTGTTGTATGGATGCTACTGCCCTTCTCTTTGAACTCATCTGTCATAATTTCTTTCTTTCTCATGGTAGTCAAGCTATGTTAGATTTTTCTGATGTTCCTAAAGCATACCAAACTCATCTCCATCTCAGAGTCTTCATATTTTTTCTCCTCTAGACCTGAATAATTTTTTCTTCTGTATAGCCAAATGGACTGCTCACATAATTCGATTCCTTATTTGAATATCAAGTTCTCAAGAGGTCCAAGCCCAAGCCCCAATATTTAAAACAATGTACTGCTCCAACACTCTTTATCTCTGCAAGTGTTTCCATCCAACTGGTGTTTTAGTCCTCTGCGTTTTACTATATCTCAAAGAAATTCTCTTATTGTGTTCAGGCTGATATAACAAAGTAACAAAGAATGGGTAACCTATAAACAAACAAATTAATATCTCACCATTCTGGTGACTGGCAAATCAAAGATCAAGGCACCAACAGATTCTGTATCTGGTGAGAGCTCACATTCTAGTTCATAGATGTTGCCTTCTAGCTGGGTCTTCATATGGTGGAAGGAGTAAACTAGCTCCCTTAGGCCTGTGTTACAAGGGCACTAATCCAGTTTATGAGGGCTGTACTCTCGTGAGGTAGTTGCTTCCCAACAGCCTCTCATCTAAAACCATAACTTTGGTGATTAAGTTTCAACATTTGAACTGGAGGGAGGAGAATCAAACATTCACACCCTAAGAGAAGACAGATTTCATAAGCTCAAAGACCTGATCTATCTTATCCTATAATTCCAGTTATATTTGCTAATTAACATTAATGGACAACAAACAAATAAATAAATATCTAGATATTAATGATCTAGGAAATTAAAATCAAAATCATAATACAATAACTTGTTATACTCAATCACCTGGGAAAAAATAAAAAATTATGATAATACCAAGTATTAGAGAAGTTTCAGGACACAGAATCTCTTACATATTAATGATTGGAGTAGAAAAGTTTGCAAATATTTTAAAAAATGGATTAACATTATCCCCCATAGTAAAACCTCAAATAAAATAGATGCAAGAATTGTATTTTATTGATGTGTTAATTTATATACATAAAACAGAAGTCATGAACAAGACTGTTCTTGGCAAAAACAGGGAAATGATCCAATTGTCCATCAATGTAATCAATATTACTGGAATGAATAAATTATGATAACATTTACACACAAAAAATATGACACATGACACAGCTTAAAGTGAATGGTATCGGAATCAGGCCCACCAACTTGCTTGGACCATAAACCCAATTGTTATTCTCATTCCTTTGCTATTTCTGAATTCCTGTAGTTGATAAAGAATCAAAATCTATCTAATAAAGCTCCTCAATAACCCATTAATCCTTTTACTGTTCTTCACTTTCAATGTCATTACTATAATTAATCCCACTGTAATCTTTAACATGAATTAATGGGGTAAAAAAGTATCCGAAGTCACTTCCCATTGTACTTGCTACGAAGTCCAAATGTGATAGTATGCATTTTGTGCTCTGATTACCTGACTCATTATTTAGCCTTTTCCAATCTGTAATGCAGATTTTTAAGGTAAAATTTTGTATTACTTCAGTACACTATTCCAGAGTATTTTATTTTTTGATCTTCATAATTGTTTTTCCCTCTACTTTGAATACACTTTCAATGAACCATCACCTTCTGGCAAGTCTGGCTCACATACCTTTGGGATCTCAGTCTGTCATCTCAATTTAGACATCATTTTGGCTCTGATCTCTTCCTTAACCCTCTAAAGAAGAATTTTTTATTTCTTTTTCATTAAATTACAATAATTTTACAAAGTTATGGGATACAGAGTGGTATTAGGATATATGTATACAATGTGTAAAGATCAAACAAGGGTAATTAGCTTATCATCACTACAGACCTTTATAATTTCTTTATAACATAAAGAAATATAAAGGTCAAAATCCTCTCACCTAGCTTGTGGAAAATATGCTATCTATTAACTTTAACCTATTCACCCTGTAATGCTGAAGAATACCAGAACTCGTTCTTCCTATCTAGTTGCAATTTTGTATCCAGTACCTGACCTCTCTCCTTTCTCCCCTCCTTGCCTTCTTACCCTAAGAAGAAATTCCTATTCTTCCTACTATTTGCCTGCATCAAACTGTTCTTGTCCTTCCTACTATTTGTCTGCATCAAGCTTCCTTCCTTCTGTGAGAACATATCACACTTGGCTATGTGGCTTGGCTGTGTTTTTCATTAATCTATAGTCTTAATGAAGCTTAATCTGTAAGTTTAATCAAGGAAAGGTCTCCTGCTTGTGATCCTTCTTTGGATAGCCAGGCGTAGTGGTGCGCATGACACCTGTAGTCCCAGCTACTAAAGAGGCTGAGGCAGGAGAATCTCTTGAACCCAGGAGGCAGAGGTTGCAGTGAGCTGAGATAGCACCACTGGACTCCAGCCTGGGTGAAGAATGAGACTCCGTCTCAAAAAAATAAATAAATAATCATCTTTAGTGGCTATTTGAAAACATCTCTGGGGTGCTCATACTACCTCTATCTCATTTGATGCATATTATATAATGCTTTTTATTATTTAGATGGCTTGATGCAATTTGTTGGGCTAATTTTTTTGATTTTTAAGCATTTGTGAAAAATTAGGAAAGTCGAAAAAGCCTCTAGGTAATATTCCATAATATAAACTAAATTATGCTAAAATGTTTACATGTAGCTGTTTTACAAGTATATGAAAACATATTTTGCAAATAATAAACAGATATATGAAACAAAGATATATTTACTCAACATATAAGCAGTATTACAATGTATTTCTCATCCTATTTATTTTCATCATCGTGAAATTTACAATCTAATTGTTATTAGAATTGTAACCATAGTGCAAGTATGAGAGGTATAGGAAGTATGGACTATAAAGTGTTAAATGGCCAAATTCAATGTTAGCTACAGAATAAAGGCTTTAAGAAGGATCGAACATGTTGTGAGCTTTAAACTATAACCTGAACTGGGAGCAGTTTCATACGTATAGAAATAGAGGTGGTTTGGGCAATTCATTTGGCAAGGGAGGATTTTGTTAGGCCAAAGTAGAGAGAAGGACTTGAAATGTTCTATGTCACAAGGGCTGCCCAGTCTCTGAGGGAAGATGGTTGACAAAAGTGCCTTCAGTTCCCTTTCACTTTAGTGCTGGTAAAGGGCATATAGACAGAGTTTAGAATTTCCATGCTTTGTTATAGTTTTCTACATACCCAAGAGCACTGGTAGCTGTTGCTTCAAGCACAAAGTGATCAATGCTTTTCAGTGACCTGAGTAAATGGGAAACAATCTTTGTCATTGTGTAACTGGCCTTTATATTTTATCTAGAGCTTGAAAGCCATTACTAGCATCTATTAAAATTTAGGGCATGTGTATGTGAATTATTTCTTCGCAATACCAGAAAACACACAGTTGACAATTTAAATAAAGTTGTTGTCTTGTTTTATTGTTGAATCACTAGTGCCAGCATATAGTAGGTGATCAATAAGTTTACATTGAATAAATGAATGAGTGCAAAACTATATTGAATTCATAATTGTACTTCACTATAAATCAATGAAAAAGGTAAATATCTGGATCTCAAAGTAAAAGTAATTTCAAATAGGAGCTCATTTTTTTCATGTGTTGATCATAGCTCACTGCAATGTATGCTAAGCCTTCAGTGATATGGTGCAGAAAATGGGAAGAATTCATAAGTGCCTGAAGATGAGGAAAGAGGCAGAGAGTAAATAAGCAACCCATTGAAACGATTTTTTATGAGATATCTTTCCAGAGTATAATCAGAGGCGTATGTAAAACTCAGAATTGGGCACAACTGTAAGCCAAAGACATTCAGTCTAGATTCAATACACAGTAACTGATGAATAAATGGAAGGAACCATACAGCATTAAGTGAGAAAAAGAGAGTTGTTCTAAAATGTATTTACAACAACATCCATCCAATGATTGCTTGATGGTCATAAAAGCCCAGTGCCTCAGAGCAGTGAGGTGGGAAACAGAGCTGATCATTAAAGAGGGCTACAAACCCGATAATTGGCTAGGGCCAGAAGCAGCAAACCAGGTAGACCAGGCCTATAGCAGAACATATGCCAGGAATTCTGGGCTACAATGAGAATTAATAAATGTAAATTAAGTAAATCGAATTCAGTTGGGGGGCTGATGGTTCCAAAAATATTCTACATGAACTTATTAAACTTAGTTTACATTCTGCCTTAGGGTTGTAGCTGTATTACAAATTTTTCACTTAAAGGACTAGGTAAAGCAGCTACGTATTTTTCTTTATTAAACTGAAAATAAACAGACCTCCAGCTGAATGGGGCCCTTGATAAGCTATAATGTTGGTATTTACAGTAGATGGTAGACAAACGAGATAGAGTTATGCCTATGGGCGAAATTCTGCTCTCTATATTGGAGAGCTGCAAGAGCTATGATAGCTTCTCCAACACTCGAAGTATCTGTACTACATGATTGATTGGTTTTCATTATTTTTGTGCCCAACTGTTTTATGATAAATTGTTAAAAATCAAAATATTAATTATATAAATGTCTATTTCTATTTTTATATTTTTGAAACAGTAGTAGTTCATGCTATGAAAATAGGATAGAAAATGTACTATCAGTAAATTTTAATTGCAGAAAACAAATAACTAGGGATAGTAGTCTCAGAGAGGTAGGAAATGGCAGTTCTTCAGAAAGTCAGATGAGGCTAAGTGACTTGCATAAAGATTTCTAGGTAGGATTCACATGACATTTCAGGATCAGAAAACTGCGTGGGAAAAAAATCAAAGTAAATGAATGAAAAAGAGAAAAGAATTAAATATTTTAGAGACATTATATGGGAAAGATTAGGTACAATCAAGAAAATCATAAGGCAATATTATGAATATGATTACTTTTAGGCTTATAAAAACACACAATACAAAATGACAGCTTCAGTTCACTTGCTCCTACATTCTTTAAATAGGTGCACATATTTGGCTTTAAATGCACTAAAAGCAGTTGCTGAAGAAAATTTAATAATATTGGAATAGAGAAGGGAAGACTTTACTAATCAAACCTAAGTTAGAATTCATGAAGTAAAACTGACAGATTTGACAACGTAAAAGTGAAAACTCTTTCTCTGCAAATTCTTGTAAAATAAGGGGATTGCAGATAAATGGGAGGAGGGAAAAACAAAACTAAATAAAGACAAAATTGAAGGAATAGGTAAGGACTGCTTTTATCGAGCAAGATGTGTAATGTAAACAGGAATTCAGGATCTGGGAAACCTAACCAGGACTGGGTATAAGAACCCAGAGAGGTGGGCTAGCCAAGTAGATGAATGCAGATTAGTTCTATAGCAGATCACACTTAACAGTTCTATGATAAGACACAAACAGGAGCACAACACAACCATCCAGTGAGATGCCCATCTCAAAAACTAGCAGGCCGAGACTTTGAGACAGAAATAAAATGTTAAGCAATTAAATTGGTTGGTAAGTAGATATGCAGTTACTTTATCAGCTGTCTTTAGCACAGAGGGCTCTGACAGCCTTTGTCTTCCCTAGCACCATACTATGTATGAGAAGAAGAAACCCAAAGCTGTAGGGTTAGCTATTTTCTACTGCCAGACAGTTACACACAGGTGCACACACATACTGGGCATAGATCATCAGACTAGGAGATGAGTAGGTCTTTCAGAGAACTGTGACATTACTGAGGAAAAGTAATTTCACATAGGATAGACTCTTCTAGGCTTAATATGGAGATTTTGGGTTGTATTTCAATGTTACGTGAGCTCTGAAAAGTCACTGGTAGGTACTTCGTGATTGAGACTTGAGTAGCTGGTAAGGGTGGGATATTCATTTGTCGGAGTATTAGTGAAGCACTGGGTCAAGAAAGGGTAAAAATGTCTCTTTATTGCTAAAGTTCATGGAGCCCATCATATCTTCAGGTACACCATCAGTCTCTAAGAGTAAAATACCCTACAGAGCATACAGTAAACTTAACTGGCCACAGATTACTTTTTATTTTTTTCATAGAACATATTGAAGAACTGAACTGTCATCATATGCAGCATATTTTGTAAAATGCTGGGTTAAGAATAAACTAAACTCTTCATAGTTTGGGAAACATGACTTTGAGTAAGATAAATGTCAAGATATGGAAACACAATAATATAAAAATAAGCAAAATCTTAGCAAAGCCTGTTGGTTCTGAATCAGTCACTTTACATCAACTCAATCATTCATTAAATTCTTTACTCTGTAGTCCAACAATGTTCAGGGCATTATAATGACTAAAGTAATTACATATTGCCTATTCTCTCAAAAATGTTAAATAATAATAAAATTAAGAACAGGTAGGTTTGTTAGTTTTCTGCTTGTTTACCTTTAATCTTCAAGACAGGACTTACTATTTTATATTCAAAGGACTTGACTTCAAATTACATATCAAAGACTCTATATCTAGTACATGATACTGACATTGGTAAAATGATCATTAATACAAGGCAATAGATATCTTAGTCCTAACCTGCATGATATTCAAAGGAAAAGCAATGGAAGCAAGTCAATAGTGAAAAGAGAACAAACTATTATTCCCTGAGTTTCTAATGTGGCCCATTTATTTTAGGGACAGATTAATTCATTTTAACTCAAACCTTTAAAATGCCCTGAAAGTGTACACTAGCAGCTTTATTTTACCTAACAGAGAAATCCTTAATATCAAGGATTTGATGACATATGCACTTGTGTTCAAATGTCTTGCTCTTTCTGTTGTGCCATTGCTCCATGGATATGACAAATTCAGGAAGGTAGCATGATTTTAAAAGGCAAAAATTAAGAGGAAACAGCACGAGTCTTTCTCAGAATGCAGGAAGTAAAGTTGTTCTGAGGTATAGTAATCTGACATTTGTAGCAATGTGTCACGAATCTGTTCATTATTCAGCCAAGACTGGTTCAGGAAAGACCCAGTGTTTTCAAGCCATTGCTCCTTCCCTATTCTTCCTCCTTAACTTCCAACTCTGTGGCAATGCTATGTTAAGAAACCACAGAACATTTGTCCGTGAGTGTGTGCACAATCAATGGATATATGAGTCATAGAAACAATGGAAATAAGGCATATTTTATGTTTCAACTCTGGCACAAAATTCATATTAAATAGCGGTGTATTACTCATGGTGGACTAAATTTTGTAACATCAAGAAGAATATAACTGGACTACAACATTAAAAGTTTATAAAGAGTTTAACACAGACTTTCTGGTTGGGTAGCTCTCCTTCAAGTAGTGACTTAAAGGCTCAATTCTTTTTTCACTCATTGGTTCTACCATTCCCTGTATCTTGTAGTCCTCCAGTGAATCTTCTATACGGCCAGCACACCACATTAGAGAAAGGTGGTCACGTGACTGTCTTACTTACAAGGAGGATTGGGAAATGTAGTTCAGCTTTGTGCCTAAAAGCAAAAGGAGAATCATTTGGTGAGCAGTTAGCCAAATTCCACCACATTTAACCTTTCCTTGCATGAAATGTCTACTTCTCTTTTCTTGCACACATATAAAAGACACCGTTTGTTTGGGATATATACTAATCAGTGATAATCAAGAAATGAAAACCTCTACAGAATTTATTAAAGGAAGGGATTTGATAAAAGGAATTACATGCTTAAAAATCAGAAAAATCTACAAAAGCAAATATCAGGGGAAATTGCTGTTCACTGTGGCAAAATCAGAATTTTTCTGCATTTTGGGGAGACTCTTTCATAATTGCAATTTCCTATAACACCAGTGATTTGTGTGTGCTAACTCAAAAGCTGCTCAACAACTCACGTCTGCTCACTGCTTACACATCTCCCTTTCTCATGAAAGTGTCTCATTATTTGTGAAATCTAACCCAGTTCTCCCTGGCAAGGGAGGCTGGGACATATAATTTCTGAGTGTTTTGCCTGTATCACATAGAAAACAAGTGAAAAAGTGATGGAAACTTGCACGCTGTCAAGCGACATTGGTTGGCATCGGAACAAAAGAGTCTTCATCAATCTTTGCAACCATTTAACCATTTCAAAGTCTAATACCTAGTAGGGATTAGTCACATACTGCTCCTCGTGGTTTGGCATTATGTGGACTAAAAAGGCAAATTGTCTTTATCCATACCCTCACTCATGCAGACAACATATAATGATTTAAATCTCCAGTTTGAAAAGGGGAAGAATGAGAAACATATAGGTAGACACTGATCCACAGCAATTCTGAAATCCTGCTGGACATGGACTGTGAAAACCTTATATTTGATTAAAACCTGAGATAGTATTAAAATATATAATACATTATTATTAACTATAGTCACTCAATTGTGCAATAGAATGCCAGATCTAGTCTCACCACAAAGAAATGATGAAACATTTAAGTTGATAAATATGCTTAACTACCCTGATTTGATTACACAAAATATATAGCTATATTAAAACATCACATTATACCCTATGAATAACTACAATTATTATTTGTCAACATAAATTATAGTTTTAAAAACAGAAACTGATGTTGTTCTGTGCTAGGAACTCCTGTGTTCATTGTTCTCCATGACCTGTGGCTTCGCCCTTTGGTACCATTCTATTTGGCTCCCTAAGCAAACCCCAGGAAATAACTTTCCAAAGGCAATGCATTGTGTTGGCACAGCACTTCTGGCTGGAACAAATTCAGGGCCCCCAAGATTGCTTTTCTGATAAACAAAGGCTTTTTACATAACGGCCTTGTGCTTTTGGGGCAGGACAATTAACTCAAAATCTTAGTAGATACTGAAATTAACTGTTTCTAATCAGTTTTATCTCCTAGTCGTCATACTTAAAGGTTTGACTTTCTTCCCTTAGATGAGTTTTCAAGACCGACTGATTGTTTTGCTTATTAGCACTCATCTCACTACATTTTCTTTTGTGTTTAAAGGATATACCTTGAGATTTTGTGATATATCAAAGTGTTATCTGGAGGTTATCTAAGATAGTCTTGAGCAGAAAAACAACATCCTTAATCTAATCTTTGATCCAAAGTTGAATCTTAATAGCATTTTGTAACTCAAAATCATTTTTATGTTTTACTTTTTGGAGCCTATAAACAATCATTTCTTTTTTTTTTTTTCCAATCTCTCAAAGTCCTATATTTCCAGTCATTTTCTAGTCACTTTCATTTAAGTTTTCCAATTGGCCTGTGCTTGTTTAAAGTCATATGTAATTATATTGTGTAACACGTATATAGTACGAATCAACACACTTTCCAATATCTGGTTGCTATCTTCTGCCCCTAGCACTTCAGTGGACACATTGTCTGACATCCAAGTCACTTTAGATGAGTTTCACCATATGGTTTAGTATATGTTTTTGTTTCTTTGTGGGTCACATTAGTATCCTGCTTCTGTATTAGTCAAAATATGTTAAATAATACAGCAAAAATTCTTGCAGTCAGTGAATTAACAAAATACAATCTTACTCTGGGAAACTCTCTAAGATGGCTGTTTTGTATGAGTCACTCTAAGAGTTTGGATATGATGAGATCTGATAGTTAGAAAATAATAGAACTTCCCCTTTGGTATTAAAGTCCACCTTTGGGTCTTTATAGAGCATAGAGGAAAAAGAACAGATTAGTGTGCCAGAAATCCACATTTGTCATCTGTGGCAGAACACAGTTACCAGACTTCTGATAAAGAAAATGGAATATGCAGTCTACCCATGTTCACCGAAAAAACAAAAATAAAAAATAAAAAGCAAAAAAACAGAAAACTTAGTCCATTTTTACAACAAGTTGTTTCCAAATGCTTAGAGTGAAATATTTGTTATACATAAAAAATAGCTATAGATACTAAGGTCGCATTTTAAAAGAAACATGTTAATGAATATTATTCATAAAAATCACTACCATGGGAAGATACACATTTATTTTAATATTGCATCAATTACTCAAACAATTTAAGATTCCCTTTTTAGTTTTTAACTTTTGGGTAGCTTGTAAAATCACACAAATAAATTACTATTACTATATGATAGTAACCCCAAACAGCCCAGATTTCCCTGTTATACAAAAACAGAAATATTACCTAACATAATGGAAAGTATTGAGGCTAATTAAAAAATATTTTTTAACAGTTCTTCATGTGTTTTATGTTGCTTTCATGTTCAGTAAAAGGCTGCATGTGTTGAAAATAACTTTGTAAAAGAAAGTTTGGAAATAAACTTTATAAAACGTTAGCTGAGTTTTGCCATTAAATCAATCTATTATTTGAAGAAATGAAAGTGCTTTGAAATGACAGGTTCTTCTCCTACCTTATTGGGGGACATGAATCACATTGATTTTTATTTTTTGGTAAAATGACCAAAGATAACAGATAATTCCAAACTTAGTAGTAAGAGTGAACACTGACCACACATTTTCTGTAAGCCCTTACCCACAACCTATCAAAGAAAAAGTGAGTTTATATCCAGAGTTATCTGTAACATTATATTAAGTATGTAAAAATGACTAAACTCAGCAATTCAAAGAAAAGTGCTAGACTTTTGGATAACTTGGTTTTGTTATTTCAGCTAGAAATAAAACCAATCTATAGGGCCATCATTGGTGTAAAAAAATGGATAGCACTAAAAGAAGAACAAAAGCAAAGGAACTATTCCAAAACCTTTCAGAGGAAAGGGATGAAAACAATGGTAGATTTATCAAACTAAGATATAGAATATAAGAATTTGAATCTAAATAGGACAACATACCCTTTGGTCTTGTAAATAGCATGCAAGAATTTGGAACCCTGGCTGAACTATCTTAGTAAAGGAAATATATCTTTTGCCAACCATATTGTGATAAATTCTAGATTCACAAACATGACTAGGCCTTACTTTAAATAAAACGCTTTTTAAGATTAAAAAATGTTTACCGATGAATAGTCAAGATTTTTACTTCTAAATGTCTATAGTGCAGTGTGAAGAAGCAGAAGAAAGTCAATAATTATAATGAACATAATGTGTGTATCATGACAGCATTGTGTTATCAAGAGACAGAGAAGAACAACATAGGAGTGACCTCTAGCATCTGGTGGACATGAACACATAATCCAAGGAAAGAATGTTGTTGGATCTACTTCTTAGGAAAATGTGTTTTCAAAGAAGATGAGAAAGGGGATGTTCTAGGTAATTCAGTAACATGAACAAAGGCAGGGTCACATTAAAGAACTACCTTTATTCAGAGGACAAATGGGTATTATTGATTCTGTGGCATTGGAGAGAATTCAGGAGACTGCTTGTTTAGTTTTGAATATAAGTTTGAGATATTTTGACCTTATTCTAAAAGAAATTTAGTGCCAGGAAAGGCTGGTAAGACAGACAAGTGACAAATCTATACTTATGAAAAACTAATCCCACAGCAATGAGCAGTTAGAAAAAGGATAAGAATGAAGTCAGAAAGACCGTTCGGGAAGCAGCTGCATTCTGGTAAGAGGTATGGAGGCCTGGAATGGGGTCATGACAATATCTAAGAGAGAATGCAGTGAGCTATGTATAAAATTAGATTCAGTAGTATTTAGACATGAAAATTCATGGAGTGAAGAAGTCAAAGATGTCCATGTTCTTGTCCTCTCACTTGAGCAACTGGATGAAGAGATGTGCTATTAATATTTGCCAGGTTGAAAGTAGAAGTATTAGGGAGAATTTTGTGATTTGGCTGGGGGAATTATGCTTGAATATGTGATCGAACTTTGAGAAACAGTCTTGTTAAGATAAAGATGTGGAGCCACAGTATATACATTTGGATGATAGTTATATTCATAGGCAGATTGGATTTCTCAGGAAGCAAGTTGTGAGAAGGAACAAAAGAGAACTGGATTATGGCATAAAGAAAGCAAAATTAAGAAGCAAAATGAGAAGGTATAGTAAATTAGGTGAAATAAAAAAATTAGGTGATCATACGGAAGTCAAGAGAAGAGTGAATTTCAGAAAGATTTTCAGGATTAAATTATTTTCAGAAATTAAATAACAAAAGGCTTGCAAATATCTATTGCAGGTGGAAAAAGAGAGTTTATTAAAAATCTTGCAGCTATATGACTATTTATGTAACTGGCTTTCAAAAGTGCTTATTTAATAAAAGGAAAAGAAAACAAGTTTTCATTTTTAATGTTTATAAAGAACAAAAGCAAGCTTAGTCAGACACTATCATTTAATGTAAATTTACCAAATGTATATCAATGAACACTTTATCAATAGGCCCATCACAACCTGTGGATTCTACATATCAAGCAAACAAAACCAAATAAAAAGAAAGAAAGGAGGTCAGGTGCATTTATTTGCTAAATGTCCCCAGACATATATGGCACAGAAACTTATTTACATGACTCTCCTTATAAAATATTCCCATCATTGGCTTGATTCAACCATATTTTAAATTAAAAATATCTCTCTGCTAAGAGACTTACTTATTTTTGCCTTGGGATAATCAAATAAACTCTGATCTATCAAGGTTTTTATGTATGTGTGAAAATGTAAAGCGTTTCTAGTTATAATAATTCTAGAAATTCCAAAATTATAAATAGATTATGCCCCCCGAATTAATATGTATTTGAGTTAATAACCTGTTTTTCTCATAAAAATGTTATAAATGCTGGCTGGGCACTGTGGCTCACACTTGTAATCCCAGCACTTTGGGAGACCACAGTGGGTGGATCACGAGGCCAGGAGTTCAAGACCAGCTTGGCAAACATGGTGAAATGCTGTCCCTACTAAAAATACGTGCGCCTGTAGTCCCAGCTACTTGGGATGCTGAGGCAGGAGAATTGCTTGAACCCGGGAGGCAGAGGTTGCAGTGAGCAGAGATCGTGCCACTGCACTCCAGCCTGGGTGACAGAGCGAGACTCTGTCTTGAAAAAAAAAAGTTATAAATTCTGTTCAGCTTCCTGAACTACTTCACAAAATACCTATAAATAATGCTTCATTAGTTTGTTTCCATGCTGCTCTAAGGACATACCCGAGCTTGGGTAAATTATAAAGGAAAGAGGTTTAATTGACTCACGGTTCAGCATCTCTGTGAAGGCCTCAGGAAACTTAGAAGCATAGTAGAAGAAAAAGCAAACGTGTCCATTTTCACATGGCAGTGGCAAGGAGAAGTGCCTAGCAAGAGAGGGAAAAGCCCCTTATAAAACCATGAGATCACATGAGAACTCACTCACTATCATTAAATAGCATGGGAGTAACCAGCCTCTGGATTAAATTACCCCCCATCAAGATGATATTTAGGTGGGGACACAGCCAAACCATATTAATCATTGAGTAAATGTAAATCAAAGTTAACATCTATTGATTCTTAACATGCTAGATACATTAAAATATGAGCTAATTTATTCTTAACAACTATTAGAGTATATGATCACTATTATTCCTATTTATTGATACATAAAAAAAATGGAGAAGTAGTCAGTTTTTCCAAGGCTACCAGTTTGCAAGCGGTTGAACTAAAAATAGAAAGTTTGAATCTTATTCCAAAGCATACAAATTGTGTCATTTTAAACTTCTAATATAAATAAATTAAAATATGTACAAAAGTATGAATAAAAGTATAACCTCTCATACAGCAATAACTCAGGTTCAGAACACTTCTCATTTCATGACCAGTGTTCCATATACATCTTCATGAAACTGCTCTTTCCACCTTGTCTGTGTTATTTTGAAACAGCTCACATAGCATACAGTTTCAACTTAAATTTTCACCGTGGCTCTATATAACACATGGACTTCATGTAGCATTGTTGTAATAGAGATGACCCTTGAACAGTTAAATCAAGTCTGTATCTCTCATTAATATCAATCTGGAAGTAGGAAGGACAGGTGGAATGATGGCTCTGCTCCACAAGGTTTCCCAGAGATCCAGGATGTAGCTATCTTTTTCTCCACCACTCCAAAGTTATTGTCTTTCATGAACCATTACGGCTCAACATTAGTTACTTATTCTTACTAGCAATCAGGATGAAAAGAGAAACTTTCCTTCTAAGAATCTAATCAGAATGTCGTTCACACTTCCACACACAGAATTAATTGTGGAACTATAGCTTCAATGGAAAAAGAAAATACAGTGTTGTCTATTTGCTGAGCTAAACATTTTGTTACTAATAAGAAAAGGAGAGAATACTTACTAGGAGATAAGCTAACAATTTCTAGCTCACAAACCAAAGCTCTAAAACATTTGAAGTGAATAAAAATGAAGCTTAACCAAAGTGGTTTTGTTCATGAGCTATTGTGATCTCACAATTGTGACAGAATATTGGTCTAGATACATAGTTATCATTACTTTTAATGGCAAACAAATGCAATTACTTTTGCACCAACCTAACATATGAGCCCATATCTAGAAGGAAGCCTACAGTGGTGTATACTAGGTGGAAACTGAACCACTATTCCTTGAGAGTTACACAAAAATGAGGACAAAATAAACAGGATATGGGAATGTAAAAATTGTTATGTGGTAGATATTAGTTTTCCTATCTTGTGTGTGTACAAATGTTATAAATTTTACCTGTCTGATTTCCTAAAATACATGTATTTGAGTGCGTGTGTATGTGTGTGTATGTGCGTGTATGTTCCTATCCCAATCCTTCTCTATATTTATCTCTGTATTATATTTTTTAATTACAATTTTATGTGTGTATGGGGCTTTTCATACATCAATGGTGTGTTCCAGATATTTT
Source organism: Sapajus apella (assembly GCF_009761245.1). Taxonomy (NCBI): domain Eukaryota; kingdom Metazoa; phylum Chordata; class Mammalia; order Primates; family Cebidae; genus Sapajus; species Sapajus apella. Next base: position 18,545,151 of record NW_022436945.1, read on the forward strand.
AGAGATGACATTTATTCTCCATGTAATTTATCTTTTTATTAATTAGGAAGAATTAAAATATTAATGTCAAACATTCTTTCAAAGATTAGTTTACTCAACATCTCTTCTCCTTCAGTCCTCATAGCTCCCTGTTTACTGGGTGGAATGTGCAGTAGAATTGTAAGGCAAGTTATGCAGAGGCAGAATTCTGTAATGTGAAAATGGTAAATAAGAATCTAACAAGTGAGGGATAAATGAACTGACTTTTGTTGGATACTGCTATCTGCTGAGTATTAGGTACTGAAAGAATAGATTTTACATATATAATTAACAAATATAATCACAAACGTTTGAGCTAAGTATTACTAACTGCTCTTTTCACTTGTGAAAATGTTGGCTCAGAAATATATTTTTCCATATTATTTTGAATGGTGGTAGTCCAGAATATTAATCTAGATCTTTAGTATGCCAAATTGCATTGTATTTCAAATGTACTTTAAAATATACAAAGTTTTTGTCTTGCCACAGAGCAGTTTGCTGCTTAAAAATAAACCCTGTGACTCTACAAAAGGCTTTCACAAAGTCTGTGGACTCAGCCTGAAGTCATGATATAAATACACGTTGTGTGCAGTACTTTAGTCAAACTTAGAAAATTTTGAATCAGTCTAATTTAATTACATTTCTTTATTTTAGAATATCTGAGTATCTTCAATAAGCATTGCTTATATATGTCTTAATAGGCTTTCTGAACCATTAGGGACAAAAAAAACCCCATAATATTTCCACCAATTATTCATTTATTGAATTATTTTCCCAACAAAGAAAATTTATATTTGTGACTTGAATGCATGCACACCTATATATACATATTTATGTGTTTATATATACATACATAGGTAAACATATATATGCCTATATGGTTTATAATCATATGCAGAAAACTTACAAATTATTGTAATCTATCCGTTAAGTCAGTGCATTTTGTCAAGACCTAAAACTGTTACCAAGAAGATAAAGAGATCCATGTAAGATCAAAAATATTTCTCCAAGGAGGACATGCAAATGGCCAACAGTTATATTAGCAGGTGCTCAACTTTACTAATTATCAGAGAAATGCAAATCCAAACCACTGTGAGATATCTTATAGCCATTAGGATGGCTATTATCAAAAAGACAAAAAGTAAGTGTGGGTGAGGATTTGGAGCAAGGAATCCTTGAATACTGTTAGGGGGGATATAAATTGGTATAGCCATTGTGGAAAATAGTATGCAAGTTTCTAAATAAATTAAAATTTAGAACTATATTATGAACCAGCAATACTTCTCCTGGGAATATACCCAAAAGCACTGACATTGCCTCATTGTGTAGCTATCTAGACTTCCATATTACTTTCAGTTTTATTCACAATAGCAAAGGTATGGAAACCACCTATGTGTCTGTCAACAAATTAGTAAAGAAGCTGTGATATATATACATATAAAATACAGTATTATTCCACCTTTAAAAAGAAGGTGATCTTGCCATTTGCCACCACAAAATGGGTGAACCTGGGAGACATTACGTTAAGTGAAATAAGCCTGAAGCAAAAATAAATGTACTGCGAAAACCCATCATATGGGGATTCTTAAAAGCAAAAAAGGCAAATATTATCCAGAAATAGAGAAAAAAATAATGTTTACCCGGGGAAGAGGGGGCAGGGAGCAAATGATGAAATGTAGGCCAAAGGATACAAAATAGCAGATAGGTAGATTGAACAAGTCTAGAGATGCAGAACACGAGGACAATAGTTCGTAATGCAGTGTAATAATAAGCGTAACTAAGTGAGATGATGGATATGCTCATTTGCTTCTCTATAGTAACAACTTTATTATCTCTCCATATATGTATCTGTATGTATAATATCATATTGTACAATATCGGCAATAAAATTTATAAAAATCAAGACAAAAACAGAACACAAAGCAATTGTATCACACAATCACTATTAGCATGCCATAGGGAAGCAACTGATTATTTCTGATGTGCAATGTATATATCACGTGTATATAAAGACCATGGTCCTTTGGGCTGACCTAACATGACCTTACAACGTCTAAGTCATTTGAGAACAACATTTAGGCAGGATTCAAGTGTGTATCAACTGTGGTTAGCCCTTTGAATTGAACATGCAGTGCCCTCAAGAAACAGTAAATTTGTCAATGAACTTATCATTATGTTAAAGCATAGACTTACAAGGAAAACTTAGATTTTAAGTTTGGAGGAAAACAGTGCAAATTTTGTCTGTATTAAACTTGATTTCATGAGGAGCATAGATAGACAAAATATTCTATGGCTTAGCCAATTCTTCCAGAAGAGACTCCCTGAGAAATTACCTTCGCTTGGGTATATTAGTTCTTTCTTGTGCCTCAGGAGAGGCAATTTACCTTTCAAGTATGAAGAACTTGCTTAAAGTATTTTACTCATTCTGACTCCCTGGAAGATTGAGCCAGATTTAAAGAAATTACACTTTATTTTTAGCAGGTTAGAGTGAGATGTGACCAACAACATGTGGCTTTTGCAAGGATTACTTGTTTTACCTAATTCATCTTACACTGTGTGCAATTCTTGTATCTCTGTCATGACATAAAATCCTCATCTAAGAGTTTACTTCATTATTTAGACTAGATACATATTGAAAATGAGTTGTTAACCCACTTCCATTTGGGTCCAGCTATTGACCATGTAAATTTGAAAATATATTCCATTTTTAAATGTTCCATAGTTACAGAGTAATTTAAGACAATATCTCATTTAAAATTTATGGTTGTTCTTTAAAATGAGATGGGAGAGAAAATGAGTGATTTTTTTTCAAGGTCATCTGAGGAGCAGATTCACATTTTGAAAAAAGGTTTCTGACTTCAGATTAGTGTTGTTTCTACAGCGCCACAATGCTTTTGATTGCATGTAAGAGAAACAGGAGATAGAAAAAAATAACTGTTATTAATAGAGATTCTTCAGGTTTTTTTTAAGCATGTGCTTCATAAAATGGCTCAGAATTGGAAGTTCTGGTAGTATTAGGATGTACAAAATATTTATTTTCACTTGTGATGAAATCTATTTCTCCATTCATTTAGAGAATGTCTTCCTTATTAATCAACTATCATTTTATTGTCTTAAACTTTCATACATCCCACTGGATATTTTGGCCACTCAATAAGATCAAACAGGATAAGGAAATGCAAACTGCCAAGAAAATCATCCTGCATTATCATACTTTTGAAACTGTGGCAAACGTTGCATAACAAAGGGCCCTAAAATTATTTATGTTATTAGTATTGAGATTTGGACTTGTTACTTAGAACCAAAAGAGAGGAACCAATTACTGCAACATGTACAAGTATTCCATCACTAAGCCATCAGATCTTCCTCAAGTTTTAGATTTAAAGTATATCTTATAAGTTGGGTCACAAAAAATGTTTTGAAAGAAGTAATCATGACTGTGACCATAATAAATTTATTTTATATAGTAATGTCTGTGGCTATTAAGAAATTGTAGGATAGAGATGATTTTCATAGATATATATGTGTATATATGCGTGTGTGTGTATGTATAGACATACATATATAGATACACATATACATATATATACACACACACATTACCACTCATATACATGTATATATGAGTCTGTATATATACATGTGTATGTGTATATATATGAGTGGTAATCAAGAAAGAATTAAGCAGAATTCATATTGTTCCTATTCAATAGATTAGTAACAATTAGAGATCATTTTGAAGTAAGAAAGGAAGTAATTAATCTAAGATTCCAAAGCAACATGTACATATTTAATTCATGGTTTAATGTTCTTTATATTTTTCATTTCATTGACAACATTAAGTTTTGTATTGTTATCTGAAAATAAGCCATATCTTAAAAATAAAGTGGTCTGTAGCCATTTAAAAGAAAAATCCATGTCTCCGAGATGTTAATAGCTAAATAAATACAATTTTAAAAATTAAATTACTATGATATCAAATGCAGTGATATTTTAAAATCATAGTTTTTTGAATTACATATAGTTTTATTTTAAATATCATACATGATTTTTATAATGGTTCTATAAACAGAGAAGATAAACATACATAATTGCCAATAATAAAATGATACTTAAATAAAATACAAAACTAAAATAAAAAATGAATAATATACACAAATATAAATAAACATCAGTAAATAAATGAAGTTAGGAAAATTTCGTGTCCTGAGTAGTTAGGGTCTGCAGGAAAGCAGTTAGATAAAGAGAATTGACACAATCACCCTCCTCTTTCGTAGAGTAGGAAAAATTTGTAGATAATAAAAATATTACAGAACTCTTAAAAGTACAATTAGTTTATGATTTTAATCTGTGTCACAGTTGTACTAGCTCTATAAAATAACAGTCGTATTGTTATCAAGAAAACAAAACAAATGAGAACTATTAACTCTTTGTCATAACTGAAATACACACATTTAATCATCATATTTTAAGTTATGTTAAATATCTGTGCTGAATACTCTAAATTATCATTTGCACTTCAATTATTAAAAGTCCGGAAACTATATTACCCTAACTTCTTTGCTAGGAAAGTTCTCATATTCGACCAATGAGAATAATTAATGTAAATTTTGACACTTGGGATTTAAAAACAAAACATATTCTCAAGGGATAGCCACAGACAGATATGTGGATTACACATCTGTCTAACATTGGATTTTGATAAGGTTTTACAGTGTTTTCAGTGGCAATTTACTGTGGAACTGCAGACAAATCAGATAATTCATGGAAACTTCCAGGGACTTTCTAAACTTCATAAACCTAGACTTTTCAATGGTTCTATAAACATTGGAATCTCTTTCTACTTGGGATACATAGAATTAATTTATATTTTCATGGTGGTCTTTGAATGATCTATCTCCTCAGTAAACATTTTGCTGTGTCCAATGTGTTCCTATTCATAGGAGTCAATGACACATTTTTTGAGGATTGAGACATTGGGTCAAAAAAGCTGAGCATATTTTATCCTATTGTAAATGGGAATAATATAAATAAAGTTTAGAATGTGGCCTAATTTTGATAAAATAAAAGAATGCACAAAGTTTAAAAAAAGAAAAATTGTATTTTTCAGTTTGAGAAGTTGAACACTGACACTAGATATAATTAAAAAATCTTGAAATAATTGCAAATGACTTAATTTAAGTGAATGCCAACTTTCTTTCTTTCTTTGTTTTTTCTTTTGTAATACCAAAATTAAAATATCAGGGCAAAAGGAGCACTGTGCAAAAGATGGAAGAGTTAATTTCAGGAGAAATGTAAATATAATCATTTACAAATCCAGACAGAATTGCACAGTGGTTAAGCACATTTCTACATGTAGTGGCACACAAGAAATAAAACTGCTTATGTGAAACAACTGGATATATGGAGAAATGACAAACCTATGTAGTTAGGAATGAAACTAGAATAATCTTAATCTTTACCAAATATAAAGTTATTTTAGATTATAAATGAGATGTTTTAAATTGAAAAATATATTTGCCATATAACATGTTTTATGTAGTCCCTCAAAAAAAAACTGTTATGTATTGTATTGCTTCTGTTTATCTTTCTGCAGATAATCTAATACAGTATGAAATATCATGAGGAGATATTTACTTATTGATTAAAGAGTTTCAACATTGTTCTTAAAATTTTAAAATATATTCCAAATCACTCTACAAAGCCAGTCTTAATGCAGAGTATTTTCTTTTTTGATACTGCACTTTTTTTTTTTTTTTTTTGGTACTTTAGGTTCTGGGGTACATGTGCAAATCATGCAGGATTGTTGCATAGGCACATACATAGCAAGGTGGTTTGCTGCCTTCATCCCCCCATCTCCTCTATCTGGTATTTCTCCCCTCGTTATCCATCCCCACCCTCCCCATCCGCCGCTGTCCCTCCCCTAGTCCCACCCAACTGACCGCACTGTGTGATGTTCCCCTCCCTGTGTCCATGTGTTCTCATTGTTCAACACCTGCCTATGAGTGATAACATACGGTGTTTGGTTTTCTGTTCTTGCGTCAGTTTGCTGAGAATGATGGTTTTCAGGTTCATCCATGTCCCTAATGAAGGACACAAACTCATCATTTTTTATGGCTGTGTAGTATTCCATGGTGCATACGTGCCACGTTTCTTTATCCAGTCTATCGTTGATGGACATTTGGGTTGGTTCCAGGTCTTTGCTGTTGTAAACAGTGCCACGATGAACATATCTGTACCTGTGTCCTTATAATAGAACAGTTTATAATTATTTGGATATATACCCAGTAATGGGATTGCTGGGTCAAACGGAATTTCTATTTTTAGATCCTTGAGTAATCGCCACACTGTGTTCCACAATGGTTGCCCTAATTTGCACTCCCACCAACAGTGTAGAAGTGTTCCTATTTCTCCACATCTTCTCCAGCATCTGTTGCCTCCAGATTTTTTAATGATTGCCATTCTAACTGGTGTGAGATGGTATTTCGATATGGTTTTGATTTGCATTTCTCTAATGACCAGTGATGATGAGCATTTTTTCATATGTTTGTTGGCCTCATAGATGTCTTCTTTGGTAAAGTGTCTGGAATTGTTTATGAAAAATGATTTGGTTTATAAAATTAATGCTGATACTTTCTCATATATTCATGTTTTAAAAGTGATTTATAAATTAAGAATCATTTAAGAAGTAGCTTTTATTAATCAACTACTTTTCAAATATTTTATGACTGCCAAACCGTGTTACAAACTGGTATCATTGTAAGAAAGAGTTACAAAATAAAAATAAAACAGAATGTTTAAGTATTAGAAGTGTTGATTAGTAAGTCTTCAGCAAAGACTAAATCTACATTGATTAATTTTCTTAAAATATGTCTGTTAAAATTTTATTACATAGTTAAAAATACACTACATCTTCTAAAACTAGGGGCACAGTTTCATCTGAGACAGAAAGTTTATGTTTTATTTATTTCTGTGCCAACTTCCGTTTCTCCATTTAATAGAACATTCTGCCTTTCCTAGCATATAAGAATAATTTGCAGAATGTTTTTATTTATTTCCTGATATCTTTGTCTTTTCTAGTGTGTCAAGTTTATTGAATTACATAGTGTGTAGCATTTGTGTCTGGCTTTTTATATTTAGGACAATACGTTTGAGATTTATCCATATTGCTGCACTTCTTAGCAGTTTGTTCTTTTTGTTTATCAGATTTACATTTTAAGGATGTACTTCAGTTTCATGATAGTTTATTCATGATGAAATGGAATTGACTTAGGCTTTTGGTAAAAATGAATAAAGCTGTTATAAGCATTTGTGTAGAAGTTTTTGGGAAGACATGAGTTTTGGTTTATCTTAGATAATAAAAAGAGACAGGTTGACTTGATAGTATGGTGAGGGTATATGTTACTTTTCTAAGACACTACCAACATTTTTTCAAAGTAGCTGTCCCATTTTCACTTCTATAAGAAATGTTAAACAGTATCAATTTCTCCACATCCTTGCCAGCACATGGCAATACCAGTGTGACGGCTAGTATTTTTGATATATGTGTAACTGTATCTCCTTATGGGTTGACAAGCAATTAATCCATATGTTAATTGTGTACTGTATGTAACACATTGCTATGTATTGTATTAATTCTGTATGAGTTTGCATTAAATAATGAAAAATTAATTTTTATTTCTCTTATGGTTAATGGCAAGAATATCTTCACGAAACCATTTGTCACCCATATATACCTGTCAGTTCACATTTTTTGTTTATTTTTAAATTGAATTGTTTACTCTCTTATTAATGAGCCTTGAGATGCCAGTATATATTCTGGATATAAGTCATTTTTCATATATGTGTTTTGCAAATATTTTCTCCTAATATGTGGCTTGTCTTTTTACTCCCCTCATGGAAGATTTTAATTTTATTGAATTACATTTATTTACTTTTAAAATATGTATTATTAGTATTTTTTATAGAACAAGATACATACTGCATTTCAAGTTATTTTTTTTTTTACATGGAGAATGAAGTTAGGTATGTCTTAGAGTCTGTGTGTGTGATTGTGTGTGTGTGTGTGTGTGCGCGCGCACGCGTGTATGTGTGTGTGTATCCATAACTGAATGTTTTGGCTCTGTATGTTGAAAATATTACTCTGTCTACATTAGCCATTAACTGGAAACAAATATATATTTCTAATTCTTGACACTCTATTGAATTTCCTTGATCACTATATCCACGATGTGTTATTCTTGTATAAACTATTGTACATTTGTAAGACATTTTGAAATCAGGTAGCACACAAACCCAACATTATTTCTCATGTTCAAAATTATTTTTCATTATTGTAGCCCCTTGTTTTTGGTATAAATTTTAGAACCATTTTGGCAATTTCTACCAAAAAAAATGTTGCTCTGATTGAATTGAACCTGCATTGAATCTGTAGAGAATTTAGAAAGAATATACAACATTATGAGATAATTTTATTAGTTTGATTTTTCTGATCAAAAACAAAGTATATCTCTCTACTTACTTAGGTCTTTGGTTTCTCACATCACTATTTAATAGTTTACATCATATAAATCTGGCATCTGTTTTGTAAGATTTATTTCAATGTATTTGATGTGTTTTGATGCTATTACAAATGGTGCAATTTCAAATCTGTTTCTGATAATTTATTGCTAATATAGAGAAACAAATCAATATCATACACACACACACACACACACACACACACACAGGCACACCAGTACAACTGTGGGTCTCCTCTTTTCCAAAATCTCATAAATTTTTGAATTTAGTTCTGTTATGTTTTGTTGCATTATCAGCCTACTTATGGTTAAACATATTATATATTAGGTATTTAAATGGATTTAAATATAAATATATGAATGAATATATAACTTATCTGGCTATTTTTTACTCTTAGGGTCAAAATAGTAGTTTCTTTTTTTTCTAGACCAAAAGATTATAATTTGAAGCAAATATATTGCCTACCACTTGAACATTATGTCAACATTTTAAAATTGAAGATTATTGGTTTATGTTATTCATCTGACTCTTCATCTCTTGGTTACTTAATATTTGGTCTCTGTATGATAATAAATTTTGGCAAAAAGCACTCACTGGTAAGTTTTGTTAATGCTGTTATTGGTAAAAAGACTAGGGGAAAAAGAAAGCACTGTAAGATATGATTTATCACACAATTGATCCTGAGTGATAAACCTTGCATTTTGCCTGATTCATGTTGTATTTTCACCCTTTTAATGTTAGCCTTTATTTTAAATGTAATTAATATGCACAACATCCAATACACTAGTTTACTAATTGTAACTGCACTGAAGATGATTTCACCAATGTGGCCTTAACAAGCATATTCAGGGTTATTGCTAAATTCAAAGCATGATGTCTAAGAAGAGGAGTATTCAAATGAGGAAGGCTGACTCTGAGTTTAATGATGATAGATTTGAACCTTTTGGAACAATAAATAAGAATTTTGAGGTTTTGAGTCGCAGAAAACAGCATTCCAAAATATAGCACTTTGGTATGCTGAGTAATTTTGACTAAAGGAGACTGGAAGGCCTCAGAGGCAATGTTTCCCTTTGGTCTTCTCTAACCCTCTTGTCTCTCAAGCCTCTTTCTTCCCTGAGGGAAGTCCCACAAACCAGAATTCTACTTTGGCAACATGGGTCATAGAAAAGTACTCCTCGCCCCCAAAGCAAGCCATAAAACCTAGAAAAGTGGTTATTTACTTCTCCCTTCAAAACTCTCATTTTACAGGGGTGCTGCCCCATACCTGGGAGGAAGGAATGCCATGCAGGGTGACTAAGAAGAATTTTAACAGATAGGCCTTGCTGGAATTTCCCTTTCAGTCTATTAGATCACATCTTGTCTCATCACATTTCAACCTGGCTGTTCAATCTTCAGCAAACCCAAGCATAAAAATTGCCAGTTTTCCCTGGATCTTTGGGCCTTCATTTCTGAAGGCTCTGTGTCACAAGAAAGCTTTGATTAAATACATGTAGTATATTTGTTCTTGTTTACCTGCTTTTTGTTATAGGACCCTTGCCAGGTCCCCTTATGATATTGAGGAAGGGCATCACCCCTTTCCACCCCACAGAGGCAAATGTCGTAAAACAAATTCTCTTCCTATAAGCAAAGTAGCTAGTTAAAGGAGACAGCAAAGGAACTTGTACATAGAAAGAAACTAACTTTTATTTAAAATCATTTATTTTACTATTTGCTAAAATTGATTATTCTTTCAGTTCTTAAAAATGTGTCATATTCTGAAGTTTGCATTTGCTATCCTGTGTATGTATCAGTAAGATACATTAATTAATATTAATTGCAGAATCCCATAATAGATCATCTTAGAACAAGTCTGAGAACTATTGAATTTTTAATTGTGTATAGGCTAGCTTAGGAACAAAAATGATGGAATAGTAACAATGCTAACTTCAGAAACTTGCTGGATTGCTGTTACATTCTGAGATTCAAGTTAAAATGATCAAATGAAATCACTAGGACATCTTGCTCTTATGGAACACAATGTTTGCACTTTAAAACATCACTTTTTTTTCTAGCACTCCCTTGTATAAGCTAATCTATATACAAGAAGAATTGAGCTATGAAAAAGAATGAAATCATGTCCTTTGCAACAACATGGGTGCAGCTGGAGGCCATTATCCTAAGCGAATTAATGCAGGAAGAGAAAAACCAAATACCACATTTTCTCAGATCAGTGGGAGCTAAACATTGAGGACACATATACATGAAAATGAGAAAAATAGATACTGGAAAATACTAAGAGGAGAAGGGATGGTGAGGGGCAAGTGTTGAGAAATTACCTATTGGGTACTGTGCTCTCTACTGTGGTGATGGGGTCATTTTTACCCCAATCCTCAGCGTCATGCAATATACCATGCAACAAACCTGCACATGCCACCTGCACCTAAAATAAAAGTTAAAATTTTTAAAAAATTAAAATAGCAAAAAGAATTGGGACCAGAACATTTGTTTTCCATTACTCATTTTAGTTGGTTATGATAGTAAGACTGGTTTCTTCTTGCCTGATACTTAGGAGATACTCATTTAGGTATAAAACAATTTATACTAGAAGTTCCTTTTATTTTACTTGTCTTAATCTTCCTTAACCTACCTCTAGTGTATTAGAAATTTCTGTCTACTTCAGCCTCTTAACATATCTGACTTTTGATTGTTCATTGTGACCTCGATGGTTACACAAAGTCACAATTAGCCTTGGCAGAATTTCAATAAACTCTTGGACCCTCTTACTTCTATCCTTGACCTTATATATTCTATTGTGCTAGAGACTCTGTCTCCACTCCTACTCTACCTCTTGAAGATAAGCAGAGATTTGCTTGATTCACTTGTTAAATCCTCAGTACATAAAACAGTGCATGAGTAGTGTATGCTTAATAAATATTTGTTGAAAAGAATAAATGAAAGATTTCCGGGAGAGACTAACAAAAAAAGAAAAAAACTCCACACACAAAATTGAAAACTCATTAAACTCTGCTTCCCATTTATACCTTAATAATAAAGAGCAGATCATCAATTATACCAATCCCAAAACTATCTCAGTTTTAGCAACTGCAGTTTTTGGTGAGAGAATAAACAGCCATAATATTAAGAAGGAAATGACACATACTTCAAATTTTGTAGAGTGGCAGTAGATGTCTCTTCCTCATTGGCCAGGGCTATACAATTCAGGACCTACAGTATTGCCTTTACCTTTCGCAGTTTTACAAAAATGGTAAGGGATATAAACAGTGTGTCACTTTAAGGATGGAACTCTCAGCCATTCTCAGCTGGTGTTTCTTAAGAGAATTAAGCTTTAATATCCTAAGGCATTCATTGGAGATAAAAATGATTAACTTGTCTCCTATACAGTTAGTGTGAGATTAGTCACTAATCAACCGTGGGGACTAATCAACCCTGGCGGGAGTTGAGGACACAGTCATGGAATCAACCGTGGGCGAACTGAGAACACAGTTATGGAATTCATCATCTCTTTTTTGTGTTTCAAATGAGAAATTCTAGTTGATAAAGTCCTGATGGAAGTGATCAATTGTGTCATATCAACGTTTATTGACACCTACTCATCTGCTGGAAGAGCTGTATAAAAAGGTTCTACATGAAGTAACAGTTTCAAAGTTTGATTGGCATTTTATTGTAGAAAATCATTATGTTACAGCTTGTAGCTACCTTTCTACATTTTCCTTTTATACATTGGGGTTTTTTTTTTTAGACAAACACAATGTTGTACCAAAGAGATCATAAGTACTTAAACCCCCTGCAGGCTTGCAGAAGACTGGCAATGTTTACTTGGCATAAAATTGCTCTCATGCATGGGAATTTCACTAATATGCATTTTCTCTAACTGTATACAATTTTATCATTGCAAATATTATTCCTTAATTTACTTTTACAAATTTTCTCTTTTCTATCTGCTGCCTTTTAACAAGTCTCAGGAGAAGGCAAATGCTATTTGAATAGGTACCACAATCGCTCCCTAAAATCGTGAGTCATAAGAAATAAAAATTTTTCACAGCATGTTTCTAGTAATTATTTAAAAATAGGTAAATCAGTATAGTTCAAACCCTATTGTTACTTGTGTCAGTAAGCATCCTAGAATAAAAGTTTAAAACTGTACTTATGATTTTATTGTTTAAAATCCAATTTATTAGGTAATTTGCAAAGGAAGAAATGTATAATATATTTACTCAAGGAAACACACACATTCACACAAACACATTCTCATTTCCCTTTTACAGAATTATTCAACTTTCAATAATTAAATTATACTTAATAATACATCACAGAACAAAAAATTTATTTTCCCAGTAATGAATGTGCATAACCAAAGAATAAATCAAAAGATATTCTTTTAAATTTTAATAGACATGAAACATTCTAATGAATGCAAATGCCAGATAACCAAGATCCTTAACCCAGCATACAAACAAAAAAATGTAAATTAGGAAGGCATGCAACATAATTATTGAAACATAATTATTGAGTGACATTCCATCCAGTTATTGAAGGTACTAGTAGTCCTCTATAAATCAGACAATTTCAGGCATTGTGTGGTGGTTTCCTTTCTGTTTTGTTCTCTTTAAAACCCAACATGTTTTGACTATGCAACATTTGTGACTTACCAGCTATTTTGTTTTCTTTTGGGGGGGTTGGAGTCTTGCCCTGTCACCCAGGCTGGAGCGCAGTGGCCAGATCTCAGCTCTCTGGAACCGCTGTCTCCAGGGTTCCTGGGCGCAGTGGCTCATACCTGTAATCCTAGAACTTTGGAAGGCTGAGGTGAGCGGATTGCTTGAGCTCACCAGTTGGAGGTCAGCCTGGGCAGCTCAGTGAAACCCTGTCTCTACCAAAATTAAAAAATAAAATAAAACCAACTGTTTCTTGTAGTTGCTCTTCTGTGTGGGGTGCTTTGATCAAAGTTAGTTCTTTTATTCATCATTCACCTCAAAACTATTTTACTTTTAGATACCTCTTCTGCTTAATCCACTATGACAATAAATTTAAAATCTTTAACTTCGTCACCCAAAGCAATTGACTAGCTACATAAAAAGTGGGAGACACCGAGGAAAGGCAAGGTTCTACTGTATTTATTGGCTTTTTCATGCTGAGGAGATGGTCCTCTCATTTTAGCTTAGGAAAAGACACTCAGAGACATAAACAAATGTGAAGTTAGACTGTATCCTATGCAATGTCTCCCTGAAAAGTGAGTGGTTGGCAAAGTCTGAATGGTTTCCCACAGACAACCACTAAGTGACCTTGTGGCTTTGGCGACAGCTACGATTTGAGATTTTGGTGGATAAGAGTGAGACTAGCAATTTGTTTAATGGTTTTAATTTTATTTCAAAAATGTTAATTTTTTTTTCTGTACATTTAACTCTGACAGTGTTCAAGAGGACAGTTTTAAACCAAGGGAGTTGAAATAAGAAACATATTTATGGTAAGATATAGTGAAGGTCTTATCTAATATGTTAGAGAGATATTGTGTGATCACAATTGGTATTGGTTGATTTCGTGTATAGCAATGAGTTACTGTCTTAATTCTATTTGCTATCATTTAAAAGTTTAATATTAACATGAAAGATTTTACCATAGTTGGGAAAATCTTTTATCATGATTTGTTAATTTCATTAATTACTATCTGGCAATGAACAATCATATATTTTGTTACTGATCTCTTTGAAATATAAGATAAAAGGCCATGGTACTTAATGAATATCATTAATGAAAACACATGAAAAATGTAAAGATAAAAATATTTTGCAAATCTGCCTTTTATTTTCTTTATTTGTTAAACATACTAAACTTTATACACAATATATTTTTGAAACACACTTTTTACTTACCAAATAATTTTTGTGTCCCTTTTATTGTCACTCTGCCATTTAGCATAGTCAAAAACATACTTATTTTGGCTTAAAAATAGCCTCAGCTACGTGGGAGGCTGAGGCAGAAAGATAAGTTAAGCCCAGGAGTTTGAGGCTGCAGTGAGCTGTACAGCCTGGTCCACTGCACTTTGTCCTGGGCCACAGAAAGAAACACTGTCTCTAAAGAAAGGAATAAAAATTTTAAATTAGAGATTACTTAATATTTTATAAAAGTCAGCTCCATAAATGTTTATATGTCTGTATTTTCTGTTTCATAAACTCCATGGTCCAAACAAGTGTAATTGTGAGAATATCTCTTTCTTTTTAGCTTAAAAACATGTAATTTTTTTACTGTGTTAAGGACACATTAGCTATTTCTTTTAGTGGTAGACATCCAGATACCAAATCTAGTATTTTAATACTTGCTTTTGTTCAAATCAACCTAATGAGGTTAAATAACATGCAATTTTATGTTTACTCTTCAAATATTTGAGATGGTTCTTATTAAGCAGGTTTTTGTCTTACCGTTTTAAAAGCCAGAAAATAGGACAAAAAATAAAATGACAGAAAAATAATTCTATTCTTTATGTCAGCCATTTCCCTTTACATAAAGCCATATTTCAATCACAAAATAAAGTGCAGTCTGTTCCATATGATTTTCATATTCATGTAAAATTGACTATTCTTTCCTAGAGGCAAATGTGTTATGTATACATTATTTGCTGCATATCCCTCGAACCAAAGTACTGTCAGGTTCCTGAGTGGTTTTCCAACAGTTAAAATATTATATGCATTAAGTGTAACAACATTGGGACAACAGAAAAATTCCTTTTCTGTAGTTTCCAATTTTTGTTTTCTCTTACAGAAAACCCTTCATCAAACTTTAGATTCCCTTAAGGGTAGTAATCTCTGGGTCTTACTGACTCCAGGGAGGAGGCTGTTCTGTTGTCGTGCTCATCTTGTTGAGACAACAGGTATGCAACTCTCCCCTGATGCCGTTTCTAATGCAGTGTGGCATAATGGCAGGGGGATATTTTCAGTGATGGTTAGCAGCTCAGTCATCAGAATCCTTCTCATGGGGAGCTAAATAAATGAACAGCAGCAGTACTTAGACTTCCTGAGAGAAATTTGAAAACAGTGTACTATAGAGACAGCAGTTAATTACATTCCATTCCCTAACTCCATTAAACAAAGCTGACTCATTTGTGTAATCTCAGTGTTACCTTCCAGAGAGCTTCTAGAAAGCTATTCAAGTCTTGGGGTTTTAAACAAGGTTCAAGTTGAAAAAAATAAGAGAAAATCAATACCCTGTGGATATTTAATATATATATATATATGATTTTTAACATTATGATCAAAAGAATAAATATTTCTCTTAATATATATTATTTTTAAAAAAAACACAAGAATGATGATCATAAACCTTCCTTAAAGTATAACTTTAATGGGACATAATACTTAATTAATTATTCAGGGAAATTGTAGAGTGTTTTTCAAGAGGATAATTATATTGAACTCCACACTCACACAAGGACTATAGACATTCTCTACAAGCTGGAAACCAGAAGGAAATGAATTTGCCACAAGAATCTCCAGAAAGAAACACAGCCCTACTGACACATTGATTAGCCCAGTGAGATCCATTCTAAACTACACAATGGTCAAATAATAAATGTGTTGTTTTAATCCACTAGTTTTGTGATAATTTGCTAGAGCAGTGATAGAAAGGTGATTTGTGATTTCCTTAATCTGTTATTGAATTCATTACACCTTAGAATTGAAGAAAATAGGGCACATACTATATAAGTAAAATAAAGATGATTATATATCTGTGTGTATACATATAAATGTCAGTAATTTAAAAAAAGTTTGGCAACAATTATAAAATAATCTTATTTATAAAAAACTGTAATTCATTTCATAATACTACTTCATTATTCCTGAGAATTTTAAAATTTAATATGATTCCCAGGATAACAATTATTTCATCTGAAAATAATGAGAATTTTTTTAACTTACTAATGATTATGCTTGCAGGTATTTTTAAAAGAGGTACAGTGATACTCTATAGTTTCACGTATTGTCACTTTTGAAGCAGGATGAAATAATACTAGCTAAGGGCAACCTAGTTGCCTTATTTCTGTTTCCATGAGAATGCCTCAAAGCTTTCAGGATGATGCATGATGTACACATTTAATTCTCTAGTATTCTCTCTTTCTGAAATGTTTATTGGTTTATTGATTTTTAAAGCAATATTTTTATTACTTTTAGTAACATTTTCATTATCTACTAATGTGATAATGTAGATATTGTCTGTCGAATATAGTAATATGATGAATTGTACTGTTAAATTAAGAGTAAAAAAAAAAACCCTGAACTCCAGAAACAATGTCTATGGTCACGTATTTTAATTATTGCTAGATTGAATTTGCTTGTATTTCCTTAAATATTTTGTTTATATCTATTTTTAAGTGGCCTGGAGGTAATAATATTAGCCAGCACTCATGTAGTATTGACTACATGCTATAAATCATATAACTCTCTTACACTTATGACTTCATTTGATCTTCAGAATAGCCCTTAAGAAAGTATTCTATTTATACCTGTATTTTATAAATAAGGAAGCTGAGTGCCATGGACTGCATTGTGTCATTCCCATGTTTATATATTGAAGCTCTAGAACTCCCAACATGATGGTTCTTGGAGTTGGGGCCTAGGGGAAATAATTAGGTTTAATGAATAATGAATATCAAATTATGAATTAATGAATGGTGAAATCATGAGGTTGGAGCCCTAATTATGGTATTAATATCAGGACTTCTTCTCTGCCAGATGAAGATACAGCAAGAAGGAGGCCATCTGCAAGCCAAGAGGTGGGTCCTCACCAGAATCTGATCATGCTTGCTACTCTCATCTCAAACTCAGCCTCCAGAACTGTGAAAAAACAAATCTCCATGGTTAGGTCACTCAGTTTATGTTATTATTTTTTTTTACAGCAGTTTAAGTTTACAATTACAGTGAGAAACAAACAAGAAAAATGACCAACCTAATAATACAGAGCAAATAAGTAATGAAGACAGATTGAATCCAGTCACGTTGGCTCCAAAGCATTTGCTATTAACCACTTTTGGTGTCAGGATTATGCTTACTTCAGAAAACAAATTATGAAGATTTCTATATATTCCATAATCATGTAAGTGTTTCTATTACAAGGAAATTAATTGATCCCACAAAAAATCATAATGTAGACTTTAATGCTTGTTTTACTTTTCTTTTTTATAAACTATTTTCTTCCACTGTATGTTGGTGGAATATGTATGATTTTTTTTCTTTTCTTTAAAAGTCAAGCATTTCACTAAGATGTAGTGGTTTTTTTGGTTGTTTTTGCTTTACATATTTAATTTGTCATATAAACCAAGAGCACTTTTTTTTTTTTTGCCTGCAGAGTCAGTAATTTATTCAGTTTAGAAAATGTTTTATCCATAATAATTTGAATATTTTTTCTTCTTTGTTCCTTACTCAAAGTAATTTTTTTAAAAATAGAGTCTCTTTCTGTTGTCCAGGCTGGAATGCAGCGGAGTGATCTTGGCTCACTTCAGCCTTTGCCTCCCAGGTTCAAGCAATTCTCCTGCCTCAGGCTCCTGAGTAGCTGGGATTGCAGGTGCATACCACCATGCAAGGCTAATTTTTATTTTTAACAGCGATGCGTTTCACCAAGCTAGCCAAACTGGTCTCAAAGTAATTTTAACTACTGGCTGATAGAGTTCTAAATCTAACTCGACACTTGCACTAATTCTGAATCCAGTTCTAATTTTGTTTCTAACATTAACCTATTGAAGTTGTTTTGAATCCTTTTGTCTCACCCTCTTGGATTCTCAACTATGACATGAAGTTTGTTCTCTACATCACATATTTATTTTTTATATTATTTATTATATTCTTAACATCTTTAAACATTTAAAATTATTTTTACTTTATTTTATTTTATTAAATAAGTTATTTTATGTCTCTTCCCCAGATATCATTTTAATTAAATCTTTGGTCTTGTCATGTTGCCTACAACAATTATTTTATAAATTTCATGTTTTCTTTCAATTTAATGAAAACACAAGTCTGAAACTTAATTTTACTTAAGCTTTCCCAGATTATTTTCACTTTTGTCGAGTCTGACCCACAGACTCTGGCCCAGTGATGGATGAAAGGAGTTTGCAGACGCAGGTGTTTTGCCTTTGAGAGTATGGCTAGGGGACCCCACAGCTTACAGAACCTGAAGAGAGAGAGTCTGGCTGTGCAGCCCCCATATGCCAGAGACATTCTATTTATTTTAGAACAGATTTAATGACAAAGATCTCCAGCAAAACACCATTTGTGGGTTATTAACATTGCCAACTCCCCGAGTAGAGAGTAGTCCTGCTCACGAATGATCAAAGGTTGGTTTTAGGACAACATGAGTAAACAAGCTATTTAGATAAACTCTACATTTCCTTGTTATCTGCTCTTTGCTATTAGCACAAGATAAGAGGATTAGGGTGCCTTCAGCCATAAGTGTTCTCCAAAGCTTTTGAAAAACCTTCTGGCATTCCAAGAGGGTTTGCATCTTTCCTATATTTTTCCTACCACCCTGACCAATCTACACATTATTATTGCTGTCTTTTAAGAGTGCTTTGTTGTATATCCTTATCATCATGGAATAATTTTATAACCCATACTTTATTTTTTATTTTGTGATTTTTCATTGAGTGATTAAATCTTATTCAATCTTATTATCTTTCACCAAATGAAACAGGGATCTGATTCATTTCCTGCTCTTTTATCTTCTCCAATTTAAGATTTTAAGCCATAGCCTGATTATCATGTAGCAAGATAGTCTGTTGTTTAGAAAGTGCCTTAAAAGAATTTGAACTGGGATAATTCAGTGGGTAAAACAGGAAATGGACTACTATTGTCAAAATGATTCTCTTTCTTATTTTAATTTGAACCATATTGTACAATTTGCTACTTTCATGAAAAATCAGCCTCTTTAGTAATTCAGTCTCTTTGCAGTTACTTTTTCTTTCACTAAATGTGTTCTTGCCATCTTTCGGGAACCAGTTAACTCCCACTCATCATTTAAAGGTAATTTTAAGCATTATCTTTTGCTAGAATTGTTCTGTAATGTCTGTGTCTGAGCCAAATGATTCTAATCTCAAATTCCATGGCAACCTGTGTATGCTTCTTTAATATACTATACCATAAAGGCTATTATTACTATGTATCTCCCCTTAGAACATATTTGGTTTACTAATTATTTTAGCTTCTAATTTAAAATAGTTTTTCCATAAAAATACTTTAATAAAAATACAAGAACAGTTTTACTTTTAGAATTTCAGCAGTTTTCAGAGTTATCCCAAGCACATCTGTGTATAGCCTAACATTTCATAAAGCTAGGTAACCATTCCAGGTAGGCTCCTTTTGTTACAGAGGCCCATACAGACATGCCGTTTATGATTTTGATTTATCAGAATTAAACAAAACAAAACAAGGCAAACCTCAGCAAAAAAGAAGGTAGCTTCCAGACATGCAGTTCTAAGGACACTCACAGTAATATCCTGTCTCAGAAACAGACAACTTCATTGTGTCCTTTTTCTTAGTTTGTATAGACATACAGCTCTACGGATACTTAATAAAACTTGGAATCAGGGAGGTTATATCCCCCAAGGGAGGAAGTAGAGTCAGCCAGCAGACAACCAATTCTGATAGCTTTCTAAGCCACCTGAAATCTAGTGTACTTAAATGAGGTCACCCATGATGGGATAGGGATGTCCATAATACATTATCCTATTTCTTATTTTTATCTTATCTACTGTCTGGCTCATACATATCTATTCAAAATATGTTTTCTAAAGAATATTTTTAATGTTCACTCTGTCTGTTTCCCTCAATTTTCAGCTGAAAAAAGAATTGATTTCTTATTTACTGTGAATTATATGTTATATTCTTAAACTCTTTTTCCCTCACTTTTAATTTTATGTAGAATTGGTATAATATCTAATTATCAAGTCTGCTGTACAGTTACAAATAAAATATGTGAAATGTAGTCATGGGATAAAAAGTATTAATATTGTTTTTGCTATTGCAATTACTAGAAACATTTATTATTCTACACATTCCACCAATATTGAGTTGACTATCTATTATCCTTAAGCACTGTGTTAGGTAGAGATTATGTGCCTATCGACTCAGTACATTTAGAAGCATTCCTATTCCTGACATAATTATACTTTTTTCTTCTCTAAAAGGATTATCTATTACTATTACAAATACACATTTAGAATACATTTATCAGCCCAAGGAATTCTATGGTTTTAATTTTAGGTCTTCTCAAGAGAATGTTTTAATTTTTCATAAGAATTCAAATGAATTATTATTATATCAACACTGACTACTTGCCTAGTATGAGAAAGCAAAATGCTACTTGGCCCTTTGAGTATCATTAACACATCAAAGGAGGGAATAATTCTCCTTCCTCTACTTTTTATTCTCAGTACAATCTCTGATACATAAGTGTTGTTTATCATTTTTATTTGATAAGAGAATAAGAACAAATGACAATAGTAATGTTTATGTTTGCTTTCTAAATTGTATTATCTTATATATAAGTAAATAAGTAAATTTTTTTGATTATATAGGCTCAGTACCTCACAAACTAAACCTAAGGCTATGAGAAACTGGCCAGGAAACTTAGGAAATTTTAGTTATAATCTATAATTGAGTACTACCTGTTGTGGTTGGAATGTGTCCTCCAGAAAGCATGCATTGAAAATTTAAACCCCAATGGAAAAGTATTGAGAATTGGGGTGTAAAGGGGGGTGTATAGATCAGGAGAGCTCCACCCTCATAAATGGATTAATGCCTATTATAACAGGGCTTGAGGTCATGAGTTTGCTCTCATCCTGTCTCATTCTCTTGCCTTCCATCATGTAATGATGTACCAAGAGGGTCGTCACCAGATACCATCATCTTAATTTGGACATTCCAGCCTCCAGGACTCTATAATTTTTTTTCCTTAAAAGTTTCCTAGTCTGGGGAACTTTTTAATAGTGACACAAAATGGACTGAGACATAACCACAGAATTGGCACTCGTGAGGTTACCAGGATATAGGACTGGAATATCTGTATAGCACTGGAATATTCTCTTACTTCATAAAAGTATTTATTTTTGAGATAGAGTCTTACACTGTTGCCTAGGTTGGAGTGCGGTGGCACAATCTTGGCTCACTGCAGTCTTGACCTCCTGGGCCCAGGTAATCCTCCCCACCTCAGCTTCTTGAGTAACAGAGACTACAGTTCTCAGCACCACACTTGGCTAATTTTTTCATATTTTCTTTGCAGAAACAGGTTTTTACCATGTTGCCACAGATGGGCTCAAATTCCTGGGTTCAAGCGATCTGACCATCTTGGCCTCTGAAAGTGCTGGGATTACAGGCGTGAGCCACCATGCCTGGATCCCTTAATGTTTTTGATGCTTGCAGATGTGACAATTTCTTTACATTGAAATATCAGGTATTCATTCCAGTTCTTGAAGTTTGGCTTCGTTTGTTCTTGCTCTTTTTTAATTTTTTGGGAATGCAGTGGCACAATATTGACTCACTGCAACTTCTGCTTCCTGGATTCAAGGAATTCTCCTACCTCAGTCTAGCAAGTAGATGGGATTACAAGTGTGCAATGCCACACCTGGTTAAATTTTGTATTTTTAGTAGAGATGCGTTTTTACCATGTTGGCCAGACTGGTCTCGAACTCCTGGCCTCAAGTGATCTACCTATTTTGGCCTCCCAAAGTGCTATGATTACAGGTGTGAGCTACCATCCCCGAACCATAAAGCATTAAGATTGATGTTGCTATTATTGTTGACTGCACAATTTTTATCTAAAAATTGAAATGCCACCCACATGGCAAAATTTTTTTTAAAATATGCTTTTCCTACATGACTCAATTTTTTTAATTCCTTTATTGAATGTAAAAATTAAACTAAATGACAATTTTGATTTTGAGTTTAAAAAGTAGCTATTTAACTTAATATAACAGTAATTTATATCTATTGATTACTTGTTGTGTTTCAGCCTCACCTATTTCTTCCAACAAACTTACGAGGTAGATTTTTTGTATTAGTCCATTTTCACATTGCTATAAAGAATAATACAGAAGACTGAGTAATTTATAAAGGAAAGCTTTAATTGACTATCAGTTCCACATGGCTGAGGGGAGGCCTCAGAAATCTTATAATCATGGTGGAAGGGGAAGCAGGTGCATCTTACATGTTGGCAAGTGAGAGAAAGCGTGGGAAGGAAGAACTGTCCAACATTTATAAAACCATCAGATCTCACGAGAATTCACTCACTATCAAGAGAACAGCATGGGAAAACCTCTCCCATGATCCAGTCACCTCCCACCAGATCCGTCCCTCAACATGAAATTATTATGGGAATTACAATTTGAGATGAGATTTAGGTGGGGACACAGAACCAAAGCATACTCTTCTGCTTGTGATTCTCTTGAATTTGCATGTCCTTTCAACATTTCAAATGTAATCATGCCTTCCCAACAGTCCCCCAGAGACTTAACTCATACCACCATTAGCTCAAAAGTTCAAGTTCAAAGTCTCATCTGAGACAAAGCAAGCCTCTTACTCCTATGAGCCTGTAAAATAGTGGTACATGCATTGGATAAATGCACTCATTCCAAATGGGAAAAATTGGCCAAAACAAAGTAGCTACAGGCCCCACGTGAGTCCAAAATCCAACAGGGCAGTTAATAAATCTTAATGCTCCAAAATAGTCTCCTTTGACTCCATGTCTCACATCCTGGGCACGATGAATCAAGGGGTGGTCTCAAGCAGCCTTAGGAAGCTCATTCATGGTCTGATGTTGAGTGCCTGGTGCTTTTCCAGGGGCAGGGTGCAAGCTGCTGTAGATCTACCATTCTGGGGTCTAGAGAATGATGGTCCTCTTCTCACAACCCCACTACACAGTGCCCCAGTGTGGACTCTGTGGTGAGGGCTCCAATGCTACATTTTTCTTTCACGCCGCTCTAGCAGAGGTTCTCCATGAGGGCTCTACCCCTGCAGCAGACTTTTGCCTGGACATTGAGGCATTTCAATACATCCTCTGCAATCTACATGGAGGTTCTCAATCCTCAATTCTTGACTCCTGTGCACCTACAGGCCCAAGACTGCATGAGAGCCACCAAGGTTTGGGGCTTGGGCTCTCTGAAGCAATGGCCTGAGTGATACCTTTGTCCCTTTTAGCCAAGGCTGGAGCTGGAGCAGCTGGGACACAGTGCACTAAGTACCAAGGCTGCAGAGATCAACAGAGCTGCGGGCCTGGCCCAGGGACCCATTTTTTCCTTCTAGGCTTCAGGGCTTGTGTTGAGAGGGGCTGTGTTAAAGATCTCTGACTTGCCCTGGTGACATTTTCTCCATCTTCTCGGCTGCTAACATTTACCTCCTCATTTCTTATGCAAATTTCTGCAGCTGGCTTGAATTTTTTCCAAGAAAATGAGTTTTGCTTTTCAACCACATGGTCAGGCTGCAAATTTTTCACATATTTAAGTTCTACTTTCCTTTTAAACGTAAGTTTCAATTTCATACCATCTCTGTGTGAACACAAAAAGACTGAATACTGTTAGAATAATCCAGGTCACTTCTTGAATGCTTTGCTGCTTAAAGGTTTTTTTTCTACCAGATATCCTAAATCATCTCTCTCAAGTTCAAAGTTCCAGAAATCTCTAGGGCAGGGGTAAATTGCTGCCAGTCTCTTTGCTAAAGCATAGCAAAAATGACCTTTGCTCCTGTTCCCAGTAAGTTCCTCATCTCCACCTGAGACCTTCTCAGCCTGGACTTCATTGTCCCTATCACTATCAGCATTTTGGTCAAAACCATTCAACAAGTCTCTGGAATGTTCCAAACATTCCCACATCTTCCTGTCTTCTTCTGAGCCCTCCAAACTGTTCCAACCTCTGCACATTACCCAGTTCCAAAATCACTTCTACATTTTCGGGTTGTCTTTATAGCAATGCCCCACTATCTTGGTACCGATTTACTGTATTAGTCACTTTTCACACTGCTATAAAGGATACTACTTGAGGCTGGGTACTTTTTAAAGGAAAGCGATTTAATTGACAGTTTTACATAGCTGAAGAGACCTCAGGAAACTTAGAATCTTGGTGGAAGTGGACGGATCCATGTCTTACATGGCAGCAGGTGAGAGAGCACGTGAAAGAGGAGCTTCCAAATACTTACAAAACCATCAGATCTCGTGAGAACTCACGCACTATGAAGATAACAGGATGGGGGAAACAGCTTCCATGATCCAATCACCTCCCACCATGTCCTTCCCTCACCACATGGGGATTATGGAGACTGAAATTTGAGATGAGATTGGGTGGGGATACAGAGCCAAACCATATTACTGTTATTTTCTTCATTTTACAGATTACAAAATGAGTCAGAAACAGAGGAAGAGAGAGAGTAATTACTTTGCTTGTAGTTGTACTTCTTAAGGTATAGAACCTGAATTTAAATCTAGACTCTAATACATGTATTTAACTTCCTTCTATACAACTTTTCTATGATTTTTAGACAAGCTTACTTTATGCTTAGCTATATTCTGAGAATTTGTAAGGATATCTTATATCATAAAATTATAAGAATACCTTATGTTGTACTATTAGCTTCTACTGTAGGCTTTATTTTTATTTCTATTTGATATAAAACTAAATATCAAGTATATTGATAAGTCCCAGACACACAGAAGTAGAGAAGCAAATAATGAATATCATGAATAGCATGCCCCGTGGACACCAAATTCTTAGACATGACAGTCATCTGGTTAATAAATCTGTTAACTATATTTTTTAAGGATTCATAAGTATGTCCTCATTCTTCTCTGTCACAAGTTAATATTAAAAACTTGGCCAGGCTCGGTGGTTCATGCCTATAATCCCAGCTCTTTGGGAGGACGAGGCGGGTGGATCACGAGGTCAAGAGATCAAGACCATCCTGGTCAACATAGTGAAACCCCGTCTCTACTAAAAAAACAAAAATTAGCTGGGCATGGTGGCCCATGCCTGTAGTCCCAGCTACTTGGGAGGCTCAGGCAGGATAATTGCTTCAACCCAAAAGGCGGAGGTTGCAGTGAGCTGAGATCATGCCATTGCACTCCAGCCTGGGTAATGAGCGAAACTCTGTTTCCAAAAAAAACTTGTAGGTGTTAAAGGAGTATAATGTAGACAGATCAATGTCCTTTTCAGCCATCATATTGTCTTATATTTTCTGTAGGATTCCATTAATTTAAACAGTGTCTTATATCAAAAGATTTAATCAAAATAAAAGGTACTTTAATTAGGATTTTTGATAGCTACATTGTGCTTGGTCAGATGAATTCCTAAGAATATTGTTTCTACATCAGTTGTATGTGATTCTAGCCACAGCTTTCATTGGACTATTTCAAGAGGGTAATACCATGGCATGGTCGCTTATTCTAGAGCTATTACAATTTTAAATACCAAATTCAGAGGTTGCCTGGAAATGACACTGGTTGTACATTAAGCATCAGTGTTGAAATAGTTTAAGTGAAATTATTTGTTCTTTTCCTCTTATAATAAAGAGCCATGCTGTTGTACCATGCTCTTTGTACCATGCTCTTGGACAAAGTGCTGGAAATTTTTTATTTAGATTTTGTATCTGAGTATTTTTTTGAAATTTTATTTGTTTAAATTTATTTATCCAAATGCCACATTTGTTGGAGTTTTCTAAACAAGTGTAAGTGCATTATTCATATTAATCTTTTATATTGGCTTCTAAAACAAAATAATTAGAATATCAACCAAATGAGGAAAATCATTTGAAAGGTACAACACAATAGAGTTAGCTCAAATTGTTGAATGTAGCACAATGTCAGAAAAATGTCTGAACTTGTTCTCATATCATCTCACACATTTAATACTGACAGTCACATGTCACATCTCTAAGACTCATGATTTTCATCTGGAAAATGAGGGTAGAAATTCTCCACTATATGCTTCACAGAATTAATTCTTTAGACGCAAAACATATGACATGCTTAAAAAGCATTTAAAAACTGTTAGCCTTATAAATGTAAAGTGGTTTTGTTCATGTAGTCAAAGTCATACATTCATTTATGAATATAACCAGTTGTTAGCTTTCTGTAACTCTGATTAACTGTATTGAAAAACGGAAAAATGATTGAGCTCAGATGAATCAATGTAAATCTACTTCTACAAGTAGAGAAAATTTGAAGTGTTCACACATCCAACAAATTTAAGCAGTGCATTTTTTCTGCATGAAGAACTGTCCTCTGGGTATCTTCACAGTCCCTAGCAGCTAGACATTCCCCAGTAAATTCTATGTGCCAGGAACTATGGTAAGAATCAGTAGATGGCAATCTAAGCTTTATCATTACACAATTAAAATCATCACCATAACAAACCTACAAGATTCTGAAGACAATGTTGTAGCAGAGGAAAGTGAAAAGCAGAGAAGTCAAGAAAATTGCACATAACCAACTCAAAACTAGTTGGCATAAATAACAAACCTACAAGATTCTGAAGACAATGTTGTAGCAGAGGAAAGTGAAAAGCAGAGAAGTCAAGAAAATTGCCCATAACCAACTCAAAACTAGTTGGCATAAAAAAACTATCATTTTATCTCACAGTTTGCAGGCCATATCAGCAGGGATTACATGGTAATTTTTTTGTTCCATATGATATAAATTACAGTCACTTGGATATTAATCTGAAAGCTAGTCTTGCTTGATGGCCTGAAGTAGGTTTCACTTACAAGTCTGGTGTTTAGTGGGAACAACTGTGAGAAGGGGCTCAAATGGGTTATATTTCTCTCTATGTAGTTTCATATCCTTTCCTTATGGTCGCTGTAGAAGATAAATGAGCATCTCTACATGGTGACTCAGAACTCTTGGAGAGCAAGGCAGAATTTGCCTATGGCCAGATCTGGAATAGCATCAATTTCAGGGTGCTTTACTTATCAAGGGATTCACACATTGAAAGGGTGATGTATTAGTCTGTTTTCACATTGCTGATAAAGACATACCCCAAACTGGGTAATTTATAAAGAATAAGAGGTTTAATGGACTCACAGTTTCACATGGCAGAAGTCATGTGAAAGATATTTCACATTCACAGTCATGGTGGAAGACAAAGGAGGAGGAAAATCACATCTTACATGATGGTATGGAAGAGAGCATGGGAACTAAGCAAATGGGGTTTCCCCTTATAAAGCCATCAGAAATCATGAGACTTATTCACTACCATGAGAACAATATGGAGGAAGCTGCCCCATGATTCAGTGATCCCCCGCTAGGTCCGTCCCACAACACATGAGAATTATGGGAGCTAAAATTAAAGATGAGATTTGGATGGGGAAGCAACCAAACCATGTCACATGGAAAGTCACTGTTTTCCATTTTCCAAAGGATGGGGGGCAAACTAGTCAGCTTTCATTAGAAGAATCTGTAGCTAAACTGAATCCACCACAATGTTCAAGTCATTTTGGTCAAAATATTATTTTCCCAAATTGCTGTGTATTAATCAGGGTTCTCTAGAGAAAAGAGCCAATAAGCTACATATACATATTTAAAAGGAAATTTATTATAAGAATTGGCTCATGCAATTATGAAGGCGAGAAAGTCTGATGATAATTTTCTATATGTCATCTGGGGAGCCAAGAAATCTGATAGTGTAATTCAATCTAAGTCCAGAGGCCTGAGAAGCAGATGAGCAAATGGTGTGGCTTTTCATCCAAGGCCAAAGGCCCAAGAATGGGGAGGTATGATCTCCAAGAACAAAGTAAGATGGAATGTCCTCATTTAAAAGGTCAGAGTGGTAATTTATCATTCCTTCACCAGTTTCTTTTCTCTGGGCCCTCAGTAAATGGTTAGATGCCCAACCACACAGGTGAAATGGTGAAATGGGCTCTTCTTAACTCAGTCCACTGATTTGAATGATAATGTTTTCCTGAAACACCCTCACAGTTACACCTAGACATAACATTTTACCAGATATTTGGGTCTCATATAGCACAGTCAAGTTGACACATAATATTAACCATCATATGCTCCTGAATGTATTTAGTGCAAATCCTTCTAACATTTTATCTAAGACATTTTATTGGGTGACACATAAGACTAATAGCTTTTTAAAATATGTTATGTTATTTTAAAGTTATGTCCCTGCCTTAGCCAAATGATGTGTCCTGGTAATATACCCTGGTTTTGTCACTAAAACCCTGCACGAAAACATGAAGTGTGTGCTCAGGTTCATCTGGCCAAAATGTAAACGTCACTAAAATTGATTAATCAGAAATAAAATTTCTAGATTAAATATGCTATACATTTATTCATAAGCATCCCCCTTATGGTCACATATTGATTAGTTTTCCCCATAATATGACAAATTAATATATTTTAAAAACCAAGCCATTTTCTTGCTGTAAACATTAAACTTATCAAAATATTCTATAAAAATTTTAAAATGCTCTTAAAACCTTTTTATCATCTAACACTTTTAGCTTCTGAGAGCAAAACTATGAAAGATTATAGACAAATTAATTTCAAATCAAATCATTCAAATAAAATTAATGTTATAATATGTTCTTAACCAGTCTTGATTCCACAAAAATGTGTTGAGCAAAATCCAGAGTCTCATTGCCAGGGGATAGCTCTGTGCTTCTTTGGAAGTTAGGATACTAAAATGTATTTACTATTTCATTAAATCTTTAATCTTGACACAACCTTGAGTTTCTAGAGGATGAACCATATAGATTTCCTCTTTCTTGATAGTTCTTTAGTATCTTTCATTTCCAAAAACAAAAGATGTGTTAAATGCAAAATTGTATGTGGAATTGTATATGGCCCCGGTGCGCCATGAGTTCACAGTCAAAGATGACTTTTAAGTGTGGATTAGCAAGTCTGTAACATAATGGAACCTGAAGAAACTTTTCAGTATGTCACTCCCTAGACACTCATTGTCTGCACAACTTCTCTAGGAATAAGGGATAAATACTGCCTTCACTATTGCTTGACAGTCCTTGGGGACTCTCTTTCTGGAGACTGATATTTTCTCCAAAGTTATATATTCTTGTATATTTGTATTAGCAAGGGAAACATTATGCAGACCCAAATCCTTAGAGCATTTGGATATTCCTGTCCTTTCCTTAAATAAATAAGACAGTGTTTATGTACATAATGGTACTATTGTTTGAGCCATTATTTCTTCATTCCTATCAGCAATAACCTATTAACAACAAAATTTGATTGCTCTGTGACTAGGGTAAGCTACTTTGCCTCACTAATTCGCATTTTTCTTTTCAGAAAAATGGGATAGTAATAATTATATTCAGCTCATAGGCCTGGCATAAGAATCAAACAATACATGCAAACATATTACGTAGTAAATGTTTATTATATTTTATATATCACATTTAATATATTAGATATCTCCCACTTATTAACATGCTACATCCATAATTTCAACCAATTTGACAACTATAATTGGTTTAATGTCTTTTCTCTATAATGTCTCTTCATCTCTTTTCTCATTGAGGAATAACTTAAATTTATTTTTTCAAAAAGCCACCTATTTTTTCTAACACTAAGCTTCTCTCTCTCTAATTAAGCCTTCATACTTCACTTGACCCTACTTTCTAAAATGATGATTTTTGGCATATTTCTCACTTGAATTCCAAGTGTTAAAAATTTCCTTTTCTTTCTAAGGTGTATGTGTTAATTTTCCAATATTGCTATAACAAATTTTCACAATCTTAGTGGATTAAAAGAGCACAGATTTATTCTGTAATTCTGGAGCTCAGAAATCTAAAATCAAGGTGGTAGCAAATCTAAAGAAATCTTTTGGAGGCTTCAAGGGAGAATCCATTTCTCATATTTTTCAGATTGTGGGAGCTGAAAACATTGCTTGGTTCTTGGCCTCTTCCTGGTATCATGAGTGCCTCTTACTGCTATAGTCACATTTCCTACCAAAGTCTGATCCTCTGCTCCTCTTTTGGAAGGATTCTTATGTTTATATTGTACCCATCTGGTTAATATAGGATACTATTCCCATTGCAGACTCTAATCACTATGCAAGCCCTTTTTACAACATAACGTAACATATTGATAGACTCATACATTCACAGACATCTTTGAGAGGTCCACTATTCAGCCTTGTCACAGAGTATTTCCAGTTGTTTTTATGCTTTAAGTTCTGGAATGCATGTGCAGAACATACAGGTTTGTTACATAGGCATACACGTGCCATGGTAGTTTGCTGCACCCATCAACCTGTCATCTACATTAGATATTTATCCTAATGCTATCCCTTCCCTAGCCCCTCACCACCCAACAGGCCCTGATGTGTGATGTCCCCCTCCCTGTGTCCATGTGTTCTCATTGTTCAACTTCCACTTATGAGTGAAAATATGCAGTGTTTTCTGTTCTTGTGTTAGTTTCTTGAGAATGATGGTTTCTGACTTCATCCATGACACTGCAAAGGACGTGAACTCTTCATTTTTTTATGGCTGCATAGTATTACATGGTGTATATGTGCCACATTTTCTTTATCCAGTCTATCTTTGATGTGCATTTGGGTTGGTGCCAAGTCTTTGCTATTGTAAATAGTGCTGTAATAAACTTACATGTTCATGTGTCTTTGTAGTAGAATGATTTATAATCCTTTAGCTATATACTCAGTAATGGGATTGCTGGGTCAAACAGTATTTCTGGTTCCAGATCCTTGAGGAATCACCACACTGCCTTCCACAATTGTTGAACTAATTTACACTCTCACTAACAGTGTAAAAGCGTTCCTATTTCTCCACATCCTCTCCAGCTTTTGTTGTTTCCTGATGTTTTAACGACTGCCATTCTAACTGATGTAAGATGCTATCTCATTGTCGTTTTTCCAAATTTTTATCATGATTTTAAGGACCTTCATCATCTGCTCTTAAGGTGTCTTTTGAATCTGTCCTGTCAGTTTCTTCCATAATAATTGTATCCAATGACTTTTATGTTACATGACTACACATTAAACTGTTAATACATAATTTATTTTCAATCTGTGTGTGTTTCTTCATGATTTCTTTTCTCAACACGCCTTTCCTTTTATTTTGTGCCTGGTGAAATTGTAATCATTTTCAAAAATATGAGCCAGAATGTGTGGGATCCTCTATGCTTTCAGAAAACACTAGTATTTGTGTTATATTAGGACAAATTTTGCTGCACAGTCATTAAACATGTATTTGTCCACTTTTCTAGGCTGTTAACAATTTTAAAACTGAAATCTTTGTTATTCTGTATTGTTCTTCTCATGTTAAACATAGAACCTTGCAAAAACCTATTGTTTATGAGATTAATGAATCCACTTGCCACAGCTTGCCAGAAAATTTAGACCGGGAATGATAGCTTTGAGGGCCACAGTGCATTGATTTATTATTCTTTATATCAATTAGGGGTCTTAGTGGCAAAACAGTAGAATCCCCTATAGCTGGTTTATGGAAAAACTGAATATAATAAAGAATGTTAGATAGCTCATAGAATGTCCCAGAAGACAAAGAAATAAGCTTGGGGGTCATGCAGCCAGGAATTATAGCCAAATCATACTGTCAGCTGCTCCTGTGGGGCCCAGTGAGAGGCAATTGCTACATACAGACACCTAAAATCACACACCACAAATGTTACCGCCAGGACCTTGGCTAATGTTGCTTCTGAAAAATAGACTCTCCCTGTCTTCTTTGCCAGGAAGGATATCACAGGGCTGGAGGATCTGATTGTTTTTCCATGGGAACACCTGACACACAGAGCCAAAGGCATGTGCCTACATGCCAGCAGTATAGAAGGCATTCAAAACCATTAAGTTGTTAAAGAGTTGGGCAATTTCAACTATGCCTTTTCCAGAAATAATATGGAATTAGAGAAGCCCATTGCATGGATTTGTTTTAAAGAGAGAAATTGAAAAATCAAAACTATAGCTTATAAAATAATGACATTTGTCAATTGGAGGGGCAGCAAATATTCAAAGCAATGTTTATAATTATGTATCATTAAACTGAAATATTCATTTTTATGTAATGGTCCAGTCAGCTACATAATGCTGTGAGACATACACTTAGCAGAAATATTGAACAGTGACTCATTTGCATTAAAATATGATAAAACTTGTCTAGAGTAGTAATGTATAGTTCATTAGTTTAGTAATAGAATTGTGGTCCATTTTCCCTTAGGTTACCAATCAAAATCCATCACTATGTTTTAGACATGAAAGTGACTCTTTTTCTGACAGAGTTAATCACTGAGACCTGTCTGAACTGAAATAGCTTCCTTTTTCAGGAACTCAAATGCAGTGGGAGGACAGGATTGAGAACACAGCTACAAGTCAGCAAACATTCTGGTGGGCCAATGACAAGCTAAAAAACATAGAAAAAAAATAAAATTCTATATCCTTCATGTTGTCATAGGTAGGATTCAATAAGTAGACAACAAGTCTTAGGTCTTTGTTTGATTTAATATTATGTGAGTAATTAGAAAGATATTTCTCAGCATACATTGTATAGACCGAAAAATAAAGCACTCAATCCACTGACAATAAAATGTAAATTTTACATGAAGTAGTGTTCTACTTTCTGCACTCAATAAAGCTACTTGTATTTCTAGAAAACGTAAAGTATTTCAGAAAACGTAAACTTTTCAGATTGTAAAGTTCACAGAAACGTTTGATTCTTTGTCCCAATTCCTCTGACCTTATGCAAGGAACTGATTTCTCTCCTATTCAGCGTTATCTGTAAAAAAGTTATAACTGTGCTGCTTTCCTTATAGCACAGGGATCTGGTGAAAAATCAAATAAATAATGCAAAAAGAAGTTATTATCTAAACTAAAATGTTAAATTGTTATAAGGGTATGTTATTGTCATTGCTCTGCTATTGCAGGACTTCAAGGACAAACAAATGCATGACAACTTATTTAAGAAATTGCCCTGAAAAGACCAAAATATGTGAAGGTAGCCAGTTAAAAATAGCTGGTGAATATCTTTGGCTGACAGAGATGTAAGAATAGGAAATGTGGGGAAAATTGTAATTGTTAGTGGAATTAATTGATTACAGAATTTTTATATTATGAAAATAAAGCAAGATACAAAATTTTTTTAAATCACAAATACATATTGTCTACCATTACCCATACACACACAAAT
>NW_022436945.1:18579230-18811062 GCF_009761245.1 Sapajus apella
GTTCATATATATATATATGGATATATGTATAAACACATATATGCACACACATGAAGAGAGAAAAAGAGATTTATACAGAAACACACACAAATATTGACTTTTTCTTATTGGCAAAAAAGAAACAAGAGAAATGATCATCAGTACAAGAATGGTTACTCATATTATGTCGTGTATATGTGTGTAAATGCATATGTATAAACTTTACGTGGGATTAAAAAATAATTGAGAATTCTATCAGTTGATTGTGTGTATGTGGAAGGGGAATTATCCACAAGAAATGTTTTAAGTGAAAAAGAAAATGCAGAAAACGGTGTAAAATAACCAACAATTAAAGGGAATGTATATTTGACTTTTAAAAATCAAAACATCATATTGTGAACCTGAAATATATACAATAAAAAGGAAATATGTATAGTTGCATATGTGCAGGAGGCACCATGGGCAATCCCGGAAAGATAAAGCCAAATGGTAAATTAATCTCGGGTCACAATCTAATGGATACATGACACATCTACGGTTAAAAATAAACAGAACACATGCAAACGAGGATATAGCCCCATCAGTGGAGTAAGGTTTACAACAGATAGTGAGCTCAATCATTCCACCGCGTATCATGAGGTTTCGTTGTCTTTAGTCCAGGTTAGAGGCAATGAGGTATCTGATTGACAGATGAATAGAACAGACAATTTTCATCATAGTTTTAGAATAGATGAAAAAGATGAGTTATGGGAAGTAGATTGTACTTAGTTTCTTAATCTCTTTTGGCCGCTGTGACAGAGTACTGTAGGTTGTGTAATTTGTAATGAACAGAAATGTATTGAACTCACCATTCTGAAGGCTGGAAAGCCTAAGATCAAGGGGTTGGCATCTGATGAGGGCTTTCTGGCTGTGTCATTCCATGGCAGAAGAGTGGAAGGGCCAGCTAGAGGGTGTAAAAGACAGAGCACAAGGGTCTGGACTCAGTTTTACAGCTTCACATTCCCAGAACTGATGACTGCATTAATCTATTCATGAGGGCTTCACCCTAATGATCCAATCACCTCTTATTAGACCCCACCTCCCAATACTATTGCACTGGGGACTAAGTTTCCAACATACAAATTTTGAAGGAAACATTGAAACCTCAGCAATTAGAAAGGGTGTTATTTTGGAAATGGTAAGTAGGTTAGGTTTCCCATTCTGTATAATGAGGTTTAGGACTGAGCTCTGTATGTTGGTATCAAAATGTTTGGTTCACCATTCACTCAAGTTGTTGAGTCCTCCCAGATTTATAATTCAGTGATTATAAAGAATATATTTATTTAAGATTAAATTAGCTTTCTATTTAGTTTGTTCCCACTTCCTGTAAATATTTTAAAATTTATATTAAGTAAAAAGGTTTTTTTTATTCTATAAATTTCCTAAGAAAAATGGAGGAAAAATTATTTTAAAAATGAAATAGATAGCCATGCTTTATTTGTTGGTAATTTTTCATATATAAATAATATTTTATTCAGAAAATCTATAATTTTGACCTTCATATACCAACATGCTATGACCACTTCATTGAGTGGTTGATAGCTCTGACTTTGGAATTATAGAAGCTGATGTTCTAATTCTAACTCTACAATCTGCTATTTATTTAGCTAATATACTTAGTTTCTTCAAATTCCAGTTTTCTCATTAAAATTATGACCTCAAAGGGATGTTGTATATATAAAATAAAATAATATAGGCAAACACTTAAAAGAACTGGTCACAAACTAAATAAATGTCAAAAATGATTATTCCTAAATTAAATTATTAAATTATATTTTCATAATTATTTTGAACTTAAGAGACTACAAAAATAGTTTAATTTTAGGTATAGAGATAAACAGAATTAGGGTTAGGGCAGCATGGCAAAAATATTGGGATTTGAGATAAATTTTAGCCAAACAAATCCTGTGTATATTTTGGGGCTGAAAAAGTCAGTGATGTGACTTTTTTCATTGAGGTGATGAGAAATACTTAGTTCATTTCTCAGCTTTAATTCAAGAATCAATGACATAAAATGTGTTAAAGGACTTTCAAAATTATAAAGCGAGATATAAATGCAAGCTTTTTATGATGATTTTATATTTCAAATGTCTCCAGAGTGACTTATTAGAACTCTACACTTTCTAGGTCTTTAGAAAATTCATTTATTTGATTATCACATTTTTTAGAAAAGTTAGGAGCTAGGCAACAGAAAAGATACATGACTAAAAAGCAGCAATGCAGCCAACCTTACATGAAAGCCAGCATTTTGAAGACAGCAAGAGCCTGTCTGTTAAAATTAAACCCCAGGGTAGTCTTGAGGGTCAAAGATTAAATATGGTGACCTGCAAGAACTTCTCATCCCTTCTACTTATCCATTTCATAACAATATTTTCCTTTCATCAGTAACAGTATTTTAACAGGGATTGATGCTTAACTGTATATTACTTTAAGATAGTTCCACATAAAAACTTATAATACCGCCCTTCATGAGGCAAATGTTTGGAATATTGATTCCATTTTTAATTACCAAATATCTATGTTTAGTCACTATCACATGAAAGAGTCAGCTGCGTCGGCAAGATGTTAGGCATAAGGATGTCACTTCTGATAGCATTAGCACTAAATTCATCCCTTGAAAAAAGTTCTACAGCATTAGATGAGCTTTCTGATCTTGAATGGATGGACCAAGTTTATTTTAACAAAATATCGAATAAAATTGGAGTGTCTTCCAAAAGGACATGTGTATAAATTGGGTGTACATGAAAACCTCTACATTTAATTAATCAAAAGTCCCAGGCTATAATGCAAAGTTCAATCATGAAATTTTGGACCAATGGCTCTCTGCCTAGTCTTCTGACTAGGATTTGCATGAGCAAAATGCAAACAAGTGAAATCTGAATAAAAAAGTAGATGAAAGGTAGAAGAATATGCCTTAACAGAGACCACTGGAGAAAACATGCTAACAATAACCAACATTATACAAACCGTGAAAATGTAAATACAAAGTTTGAGTTTGCCAAAGTGCTATAGAAATGTATGTAATATTAATCTATTTCAGATCGTTTCTTTAATTTCATGTATGTTGTGCCTGCTATTATTTTTCTGTTTACTTTTGTTTAAACATCATTTAAAATGAAGCTCTAAACAATTACTTTAAACTGAAATTGTTAGAACAAATACCATGAAAATAAGAGAAAACCACTTGTGATACATCCAAACAAAAAGAAATTAATATGTAGGAGCAACACCTCCATTCCCATGTTCATTGCAGCATTATTCAAAATAGTCAAGAAATGGAATTGCCCTGTGTTTAGTAATGGATAAATGGATAAAGAAAGTGTATACACAGTGAAATACCACTCAGATTTTAAAAAAAGAATAATGTCACCTGTGACAACTTGAATGAACCTGGGGAATATTAGGATCAATGAAGTAAGCTGGAAACAGAAAAACAAATCCTGCCTAATATTATACATGGAATTTTAAACAGACAAAAACTCACAGAAGCAGAGAGGAGAATGATGGGTACTAGAGGTGGGAGGTAGGAGCATTGAGGTGTTGGTTTAAAGGAACACATTTCCAGTCAGACAGGAAGGCCAAATCATGGAAATTTATTATAGAGCATGATGACTATGGTTAATCATAATGTATGGCATATATAAAAATTGCTAATAGCATAGATGTGAAATGTTCTTCCACAAAAATGATAAGTATGTGAGCTAATAGAAATATTAATCAGCTCAATTTAATCAATCCACAAGATATACATGTCATAATTTCATGTTATACTTCGTAACTATATACAATTTTATTTCTCAATTAAACCTTAATAAAGCTGAAAAATTAAAACAGAACCATTACAGATTACCTATACAGAGTTTACAAATCCAGATACACCACAGTCTGTGGTGAAAGAATCCTATCGATGCCCTATTAGAAGGAACCTGAATAATGATGAAGAATCCAAGAATAATGATGAAGCTGCAACTCAACTGGTGTGGGATTTTTTAAAAAGGCCAGTGTCATGAAAGGCAAAATATAATGTATACATAAATAAAAATAATTGTTTTTTCTGGGTGAAGATTGTTACCTGATTGCAATCTTACAGGTTAATGGAACTCAATAGACTTTGCAATTAAAATGAATGTATTCTTTAATTAATAGCATCTTTCAGGAAACAAATAGAAATAGTTGTGTATAGAATGCATATGAGGAGTAATAGTATATTGTAAGGTGTGAATTATATTGCAGTTATGTGGAAGAATGATGTAGTTATTGGGCAAAACAAGGTGAATATCTGCAACTAAACAAATATTTTAGCAAATGTTATGTACATATACACACACATACATATACACTCACATATATACTTACATA
The DNA here is from genome assembly GCF_009761245.1 of Sapajus apella. Classification (NCBI taxonomy): domain Eukaryota; kingdom Metazoa; phylum Chordata; class Mammalia; order Primates; family Cebidae; genus Sapajus; species Sapajus apella. The sequence continues at coordinate 18,583,608 of NW_022436945.1, forward strand.
TGCACACATTTGTATATGTACACATATATGTTTCATTATTTTAACTATATTTCATGTTAGTAGGGAAACATAAAAGTAATACATTAACTTAAATTCACCTAAACCTTTTATGGTAGACTTGTGGGTAAATTGTTGAAATCTGGTATGTGTAATAAAAGAAGTACTGGAAGTTTGTACAAATCCATAAATGCATAATTTTATATTTTTTCTTAATTATGTCAGTAAATATAATTTCTAAATTTAATGTATTGACTTGTTTTTTATAAGACGAAGATAACAGATTTGGTGGTTTCCATAAGACCATTTCTTTCTAGAATTCTGTGACATACATTTGACCTTTAATCAAGAGTAAAAGCACAAATAGAAAGCATTTAATTATAATTTTGCTATCCAGCTTTCTCTGCATATTTTGAGGCTCCAATTACGATGCTACATGTGGACAAACTGCAAGCAACGTTTAACAGATGCTTACATTGATCAAAGGACAATTAAAAGCCATTAAAATGACAAACAATGGACTTGGCATTATTAACCTAAGCATAAACTGGAAAAAATCCATATTCTAGCAATTCAAAAATAATTTAAATATGAAAAATACCTCATGCATGTAAAACATATTGCTCTGAAGCCAATAAAATTCACTCACATGGTAATAATTAAAGAGAATTGGTTATTTATTCTTCAGCTGAATAAATTCTCTTAGATTCCTGGACACATAGTAAACTGAATTCTAACTTATTTAGCAAAGAAGTAAAGAACAAATATTTGTTCTGTAAATATTCACTTATAAGTGTGAAGGAATTGGACCTTAGGGAGATTAAAAACTTTGATTATGGACACATCTGGTTAGGAAAACATAGGATTTGGACTCAGATGTATTGAACCTCAGTATCTGTATCCCTTGTTACTGCGCTGTATACTACACGGTGCATTATAAAATTTATGTTGTAAATTTCTAATCCTGATCCATTTTTTACTACGTGAACTTAGAAAGGTCTCAGTTTTTTTCCTCTTTAAAATAAGATAATAACTTCTGCATTTTGTGATAGTTTGTGGTATTAACCATTGCACTATCATTATTAAGTGTTGAAAAGAATACAAAGCAAGGGATAGTTAAATAATTTTAATACCCAGAACGTTCATAATGACGATTATATCTAAACATATAACATCTTCATGATATACACGAAAGACTTTTAGTCAAGTAGGCTTATGATATATAATTTTTTCATATTCTCAAATACAGTGAAACAAAATGTCCTAGCAATCTAGAGAAAAAGCAGTTTGAATATCTTGAATGGTATTTCATACCAACATAGGGACTGTGTCAATACAATACAAATAAAAACACTGAAAAATAATTTTTCTGGGAAGATTGTTCTGGTTATTTAACAGTAAAAAATATAAAATATAAAACATGAAATATAAAATATAAGTAACATGATTACAAGTAATAGATAATATAAATTATATAACTATATAAATAATAAATAATATGAAAAGGTATTTAATACATGTTTATGTTTTATGACACATATCTATACATACAAATTGTTACTTATGTAATATATAAACAGTAATGACAACAACCTAATAGAAAACTACCAATAACATTTGGCCAAAACCCAAATGTATCATAAGAAACTTTGCCCTTTCTCTCTCCTTTTCTACTCACTCCTAAATCCTAGAATATGTCATAGTGCTTTACCTCTTGTCACTATTTTACCCCCTTATTTGTTTTTCTTCTTGAGTGTAATCTGGACCTTTTCTTTTTAAATTAGCCAGCTAGCCTCTCACCAGCTTGCCTACATCAAAATGTATGAAGACTTTAATTTTAACTTCTTCAGAATCTTCGTTGCTACTATTGCAGTAGCTCCCCATTTGAAACCATATCGTGTGTCTTATAATCTCATAGCACATTTATTTGGGGCGGTGGTATTAGCAGGTTGCAAAAGAATAGAAAATGCAGTGCTTATGTCTAGCCTAGAGAAGCAAGCAGCATTACAACCCATCTTCTTTGTTTGGTATCCTTCTATTACCTTTACAACTTGCATACCATAATTTACACTGGGGATTCTGTGCAAGAGAAAACAAGGGGAGAACTTTTGATGTTTGACTTTGGTTCACGGGATGACGCTCTTACTGCCCGTTCTTACTATATAGGAATGCATGATCAACCACACTTAACTTTCAAACATTCATCTGGTTCTATGTGTGGAGCCCCTTTTCAGTGTTTCATTGTTCTTCCTCTACCTCTAATTCATTTTAGTATTTTACTATTAATGTAATCTTTGCTGCAGTTACTATTAATGTGATCTTTGCTACAGTAGAGGTAGGGAAAGAACCATGTGAGAAAATATTCAAATTCCCCACTAATCAAGTAATCTCATAATCACAATAGTGGATTATGGTAATTTCCAGGAAAACAAATGCACATATAGTTTCTAGTATTATAGTATTTATCATTGATTAATAGTATTTCACTATTAATATAATCTTTGCTACAGTAGAGGTAGAAAAAGAACAATGTGAGAAAATAGACAAATTTCACCATTAATCAAATAATTTCAGAATCACAAAAAAGGATTATGGTAATTTCTAGAAAAAAAAATGCACATATAGTTTATAGTGTAATAGCAACTAAAATATAGTTATCTAGGAGAACAAAAAAGGAATAGTCTCTTGGGCAAAAAGAATATGGGTTTGAAAGAGGGTAATGCTCTCCTTTCCCTTGAGGTATATGTTTCAAAAACTCCAGTGGCTGCCTGAAACCATGAGTAACACCAAATCTTATAGACACTGTTTTTTTCCTATAAATACATTACCTATGATAAAGTTTAGTGCATAAATTATGCACAGAAAGAGATGAACAATAATAATAAAATAAAGCGATTACAACAGTACACTAACATCAATAGGTTTGTGATTTGGGGCCATTATTAAGTAAAATAAGGATTACTTGAAAGTAAGCACTGTGATACTTCCACAATTAATCTGATTATCATGAAGGCTACTAAGTGACTCAGAGAAGGGGAATTTAGACAGCATGGATATGCTGAACAAAGGAATAATTCATGGTCCCAGGCAGGACACAGCAGAAAGTCACGAGATTTCACCACAGTAATCAGAACAGAGTACAATATGAAATGTATGAATTATTTCTAGATTTTCCATTTGATATTTTTAAATTTCTTTTTTCATCTTGTTTTCCATGGCATTTTTCAAGACAATGTCATCATCTAAAGAAATAAAAACTAACCACGTATTCAGACTTCTTTGGAACAAATGAGTCTCCGAACATTTTTAAAAAGTCAAAAGTGGCCACAATTCTACCCTTGTCTAAATGATTCCAGTATATTTATTTCTATTTACACACACATTTAGTGACTCCTTTTAGACTTATGAATGAGATTCAACACAACTGGAACTATTAAAGTTTCCATTAGAAACTATGAATATTGCTTTTAAATCTAAGGTTAGTGCTCAAACATATGTTTCCAAAAGAATGATTCAAATGAATTTTTTTCCACTTCTGAAATGGTTTGAAACTATTTTCATAGTTGAGGTATACAGAATTTCATTTTTGCCTTACAAATTAACAAATCATGAAAGAGTTAAAAATGAAAAGGCACTGCATTTGCCTTCAAATCAGAATTAGTTAAATTTTTAAACGATAGATTTCTGCTCAGGATGATGTTTCTTCCACCAACGTATAACTAAAAGAAAAAGCACTTTCCTTTCTTAAATCTTCATCACATCTCTTTGTTTATTCCTCAAAGTAATATATTATTTTCCATTAATACAGTTGTTTTGATTATAGTTTTTAGTCATCAGATTGTCATTTAGCTTCAGTTTCTCATTTACTGAAAAATATAGAAGTCTCAGAAACCCAAACTCTTATTCAAAGAATGTAAACCATGATGACATGTCCATGAGTCTCATTTTTTAATAGACTATTCTTTAGAGAAGTTTTAGGTTCATAGCAACATTGAGCAGAAAGTATAGAGATTCTCTACAAATCTCGACCCCTCTCAACACACATAGCCTCTCTATTCTCAACATCCCCCACCAGTGAGATGCATTTGTTATAATCAGTGAATCTGCATTGACACATTTTCATTACATAGAGTCCAGAGTTTATATTAGGGTTTATTCTTGGTGTTGTGCATTCTACAGGTTTGAATACATATATAATGACATATATCCACCATTAGTGTCATACACAATAGTCTCCTTGCCTTAAAATTCTCCTGTGCTGTGCCTATTCATCTCTCTTTATATATACACACAAAATTTTTTTTTGAGACAGAGTCTCTCTCTTATCCAGGCTAGAGTGTGGGGTATTCATCTCCCTTCCCCCACAACTGCAGATATGTATATATGGGATAGATAGATAGATAGATAGATAGATAGATAGATAAATGATATATATGTAATATATCATATGTATTTATATATACATACACACACACTTGGAGACAGAGTCTCCCTTTGTTGCCCAGGCTGGAGTGCAGCAGGGACTGATCATGGCTCACTGTAGTCTCAACCTCCTGGGCTCAACTGATTCTTCCACCTCAGTCTTCCGAGCTGTGTCATCATGCCTGGCTAAATTTAAATATTTTGTTTTTAGAGATTGGGATGTCACCATGTTGCTCATGTTGGTCTCAAACCCCGTTTAACCCTAAGCAATCCTCCCACCTCTGCCTACCAAATGGCTGGGAACAGAAATGTGAGCTGATATTTTTACTGTCTCTATAGTTCTGCCTTTACCATAATGTCATCAAGTTGGAATCATACAGTATGTCGCCTATTCAAGTTGACTTCTTTGACTTAGTAATCTGCACTTAAGATTTCTCCACCTCTTTTCATGGCTTGATAGTTCATTTCTTGTAGTGTTAAAGATCATTTCATCATCTGAATATACCACAGTCTATTTATTGATTCACCTACTGAAAGACATCTTAGTTGCTTCCAAGTTTATTTATGAATTTAGATGCTATAAACATCCATGTGCAGGTTTTGTGTGAACATAAGTTTTCAACTTGTTGGGAGAAGTCCAAGGAGCAAAATTGCTGGATAATATCATAAGTAAATGTTCAGTTTTGTAAGGAACCACTAAACTGTACAATTTTGAATTCCTACCAGCAATGAATTAGAGTTTCAGTTGCTCATTTGGAGTTGCCTCTGTTCTGGATTTTGGTCATTCTAATAGATGTGAGGTAACCTTTCATTCTCTTTGTAAATTTTTCTTTCCTCAGGTTGGCTAGGCTCTCATAAAACCCCAAAAAATTAGGCTAATAAAATAGTTTTTCTTGAGGCCTGGCTTTGTTTTTCAAGTGGTTATTTTTCTTTTCTTCCTGCCCAAATCATCAGGGGATTTTTCTCTGATAGTCACTGGCGACCTGGTAAGGCTTCTGGAGGTAAAATGCACAAATGTGTAGGGATCCCCCTCTGGCTAGGCCTCCCTGGAGTTTTTAGTTTTTACTCTCAAACACTGATTCTCTGGAAATTGTTCAATTACAGTTTCGATTTTCTTACCATGGCACTAGATCTCAGGAGGTTTCTGTTTACGGTTTCTGCTCTGGAAAGTAGCATTTTATTTGTTTCTTTACTTTGTGTTTGTCTGTCTACTCGATTTGAAAGGCATCAGTTTATCCTGTCTTCTCACTTCCCATATATGTGTGTGTGTGTGTGTGTGTGTGTATATATATATATATATATATAAAATATTGCACTTTAAGTTCTGGTGTACATGTGCAGAACATGCAGGATTGTTGCATAGGTATATACATGGCAATGTGGTTTGTTGCCTCTATCCCCTGTCACCTATATCTGGCATTTCTTCCCATGCTATCCCTCTTCAACCTCCCTACCCTCTGCTGTCCCTCTTCTAGTCCCCCCCGCAACAGACCCCAGTGTATGATGCTCCCCTCCCTGTGTCCATGTGTTCTCACTGTTGTGGTGTTTCGTTTTCTGTTCTTATGTCAGTTTGCTGAGAATGATGGTTTCCAGATTCATCCATGTCCCTATAAAGGACACAAACTCATCATTTTTTATGGCTGCATAGTATTCCATGGTGTATATGTCCCACATCTTCCTTGTCCAGCCTATCATCGATGGGCATTTGGGTTGGTTCCAGGCCTTTGCTATTGTAAACAGTGCCACAAGGAACACACATGTGCATGTGTCTTTATAACAGAATGATTTATAATTCTTTGGATATATAGTCAGTAATGAGATTGCTGGGTCAAATGGAATTTCTATTTCTAGATACATGAGGAATTGCCACACTGTCTTCCACAATGGTTGAACTAATTTACACTCCCACAAACAGTGTTAAAGTGTTCCTATTTCTCCACATCCTCTCCAGCAACTGTAGTCTCCAGGTTTTTTAATGATTGTCCTTTTAACTGGCATGACACGGTAACTCAATGTGGTTTTGATTTGCATTAATCTAATGACCAGTGATGATGAGCATTTTTTCATATGTTTGTTGGCATCATATATGTCTTCTTTTGAAAAATGTCTGTTCATGTCCTTTGCCTACTTTTGAATGGGTTGGTTTGTTTGTTTCTTGTAAATCTGTTTTAGTTCTTTGTAGATTCCGGATATAAGCTTTTGTCAGATGTGTAGATAGAAAAGATTTTTTTCCCATTCTGTTGGTTTCTGGATCACTCTAATGATTATTTCTTTTGCTGCACTTAATGGATCTAAGAAGAGTTTTTTATTTTTCAATTTGTTTCACTTTGTATTTCTTTTTGAGACAAACTGGAGACTCCCAAACTCCTTACATGACTGACTGGAAAAGTCTCCATGAGGTCATTTAAAAATTTTGGAAATTCCAAATATGAATGCCGATGATAATAATTATCTATATTAATTCAACTGGCATTTGTAAAGTAAAACTGAATTATACATTGAGAATGAAGATATTGGTTTAAAATTATAAAAATAAAACTTTTATATTCAGAGGTTAACAATTCTGCATGTTTTCTGCTTCTAAAATGAAGAAATATTTTTATTGTATTTTTCCAATAGCCTTTGTTTAAATGATAAAACTTAATATTCTGATAATAATTTTATCTGGTAAAGATAACTGTTTAGTCAGAAATTCTATAACAAATTTTCTTTTATATTTATGTCAAGTTAAGGTCATTCTAAAAAGCTTTATACATCTCCTTTCCAAAATGTCAAATATCTCTGATTTTCTATTTTTTTTAAGTAATCCACTAGGTGGAATTTATGAACAAGTGTTTTTTGTTAAATCTATTTATCTATCTATTGATTTATGTATTTATCTTTAAATGACTCTATTGGACTTCTAGGCATAGATTTTCTAAAGGTTACACACAGGGATATTTTCATCAGCAGATATCTGAGTGCTTATTCAACAGGTGTTGATACTATGTCTTTAAAATAATTAAGTCACAGACATGGGAAGTAGGAAATCTGGCTGAAGTTTTCAGGTTCAATGTTTAACAATTTTCGTGAATTTTTCCAACAGCATGTGTATACAAATGTAGTGAAAAACTAATGCTAATGTTTCAAACAGTATTTCTGTTTCTCATATTTTAAGAATAGGAATAAGGATTTATTGACATATCCAAGATAATTTCTTGGGCATTTGTTACTTTGAAAACATAGATAATGTCTCAACTAAATTATTCAGAGTTTTAAGTAAAACCACATGATAATTTAATAGTTTTGGTTAACTTTTTGGGTTATGCTATTAATTCTCAGAATTATATATATTAGCCTCCCATAGTTACCATTACAAAATTCCACAAACTGGGTGACTTAAGATAACACAATATTATTCATGTTTGAAGGCTAGACTTCCAAAATCTAAGTGTCAGTAGGGCATTAGCCCGCTGAAGTCTGTGAAGTAATATGCTTTCTTTTCTTCTTCCCGCTGGTAGTAACCCTGAGTGTTTCTCAGCTTGTGGCAACATAACTCCAGCCTCTCTCTGTCTTCCCATGGTATCCTTCCTGTATCATTCTACATCATCTTCCCTCTCTGTGTATTTCTGCATTCAAATTTCTTCTTTTTATGAAAGCACCAGTCACATTAGATTAGGTCCTTGCTAGTGTACTCATTTTAACTTGACTATCTCTTTTACAAACCGTTTTCCAAATAAGGTCACTTTCTGAGGTACTGGAAGTTAGAACTTTTTTTGTGGGGGATATACAATGCAACCCATCATTCTTAGTATCTCTTTTAAACCTTTTGAAAGCTCTGCTAACACAAATGAAATAGTATTTTATTCATGTTTATGTCTCATAAATACATTCAAATTGTATAATTAAACCATAAGAGGTGGAGAGCTAGCTGATAATGTCGTAGTTTTTAGAATATATTATGAAAAATCAGTTTAGAAGGATGTTTTCTTTTTCTGTAATGCTAAGTTATATAAAATTTCAGTTGAACTAAAAATCTTAGCCATTTCTCTAGGTAGTGAAATTTCAATTCTTTCCTAAAGCAAGTGCATAATGCTGGAAAATCAGTGCATACTTGATAATGAGAAACTGCAGAAAAAAATGTATTTCCAAAACACATTTTTTTCTTTTCATTATCTGTGAAACTTCACCTATTTCACAGTTCAGTTCAAAATCCTATAGCTTGGATTTCACATTCATGATCATCGACCTGCTTGCAACCTGGGATGCCTACATCCCCTTTAGAATCATTAAGTTCAGAATACCAATATTCTGGGTGAAAAAAAGCCCTTTATTTATCTTTTATTTTTATGTTCTATTTTTAATAGACTGGACTGTAATAATGAAAAATAGTAGGTATTTAAAATTATAATGGTTGCAATTAAATCAAAAACTTATTGTAGTCATTGTAATGATTGTGAGTATATGGGTAAGACATGAATGCTACTATACAGAGAATGTAAAACAAAAAAAAATTGCAATTTTAAAGTTGAAATAGAGCATGGTGTACTTTGCATATATTCATCTTTTTTTTACTATAATTCAAGAATTAAACATGAAATTGACTGCTTATCCAATGTTCCTAAAAGCACAAATGTAATCATTCAGATAAATTCCCCAAAATTTACCTGTTTTAGTTTTTACTCAGGCTAAAACTTATAAACAATACACCATCAATAATTACTTTAACAGTTTATTATCCTGCCTAATAGAATAGCGTACTCTTTTTCTAAAAGTACGATTATTGATGTATTCCAAATGATTAGGACAAAATAAAGAAAAAATACTTAAAATGGTTATTTTCTATTAAAATGAGCTATTTCTTCAATTGGAGATATCATTTAAAACTTATCACTTATATCACGGTCTTCCTAAAAATATGTTTAGTTTATATAATATTCAATGTAATAAAGAAATTGTATGGTTATGAGAGTCATGAAGTGAAATAATGGAAAAACTTCAGAATATGTTTTTCCCCTGTCATCTGTGAAACAAAGGTCCATCAACACATTTTACATATATATTGAAACTTTATTGTGTGCAAGACACTGTTTTTGATCAAATATATAATATTGTGTCACAAGCCAATGCCCAAAATTTCTCTTAATATTTTATATGAAACAATGTGTGCTGCTTCTAAGAGTGACATATTTTAAATATATTTTCACATATATAATAAATGTGATTTGCTGTACAACTTATAATGTGCAAAAAAGTAAGATGTTTTAAGTATACCATTTCAAATCAAATATTTTTTCTAATTTATCTTGAGTAATGTAAGTGTGAAGTCCATTTGGGGTTTAAAAATTTTTTTGCATTCTTTCCTTACTTTTTCTTTTATCTTAAAACAGATATGTTAACAGAGTTTAGGAAAGAGTTTGGCACCCCTCTTCACACCTACCTGTCCACTTTGAAAATTCATTTTAATACTTAGCATAAGACTGAGATGTCAATAAACAAAGTTTATTAACTCTCTTACAAAGATAAATTTTAAAAAGGTAATATCAGATCATTCCAGTCTCTGTTTTAAATTATTTAAAAAACTTCCCACTCCCATTTAAGATCAAACTTAAAATCTTTATCCTCACCTTCAAAAGTTTATCTGACCTAGCCCCTACCTATCTCTTACACTTCATCTCAAATCACTCCCCTAACCCAACAGATTACAGCTGAACGGTAATCTATTTAGAACTAGTTTTTGTAATCTGTTTTTGGAACTAGTTTTAATATACTGTTGAGATGACTCTTGTATTTTGAATAAAGTAATGGTTCATATTAAATGCAGCACAGGATGCCAAACCTACTATAGTAAGGTTGGTAGGAAAATACCAAAAAGCTTAGAGAAATGAGTATTCCTAAATGAATCTATTATATAGCTCCGGGGAATTAAAAACATTTGACTATGCTTTTTTGAACAGTGTAGATGAGGATTTCTCAACCTTGGCATTATTGATATTTGGGGATTGATATTTCTTTACTGTGGAAGTGAGGTGATGTCTTGTGCCTCTTCCTGGAATAGACGAAGTGCGTACCTTTGCAACACCTACTGATGGAGTCTTTTCATTTGTATTTATCTAATTGATGTACATATTTTTAATGGCTCAGACAGTTCCTTTTTATCAGAATATTCAGAATGCTGCACCCATACACGTTTACTGTGGGGTTTTGTTAACCCTGGGGAATTACCCTCAGCAATGGAAATCACCTTACACTATTATACTTTCCATGGGAGGAAAACCCATACCTGATAACTGATTGATACAAGGTGTAAAGTCTAGCTCCATTGTCCTAAGGAGGTATCATTCTATGGTACCATTCATGATCCAGAGCTTTGTGAGTCATCAGTCTGAAGATGCACACTTTTCCTAACTTGGCTGATTATGATTTCCTCCCTCCTGTAACTGGGTTTTTTCTTGGGTGCAGGTGAGGCACAGCTCCCCTCAGAGAATGCTGTGGGTTCTTGGTCTCCAATCTCTTAAAGAATAAGCAATGGGATCACTGCAGTTGTGCTGTACGCTTGTAAAAGTAAATATCGGACCCAAGAAGTGTTGCAGAAAGGTGATTTTATTTAGGTAAAGAAAAGAGGAGAAAAACTTCCACGAAGAGTGTGGAAGGGGATTCCAGAGGGGAAATCCCAGAGGGGAAAGGGAGCTCCCACCATGTGGGAGGGGATTCCAGAGAGCTGGAAATCCGGCCTGATTAAAGAGCAGCGGCATTTATCCTGGGAGAAATTCGCACCTTCCTAAGTTCCTCTGGCCAGTGAAAGAAATTCCTTTGAACTTCTGCTGGGGTGATTGATTCTTAGTTTCTTCCCATGCCCAAGAAATTCAAACATAAACAGTTAAATGTCCCGGATGGAGAGAGATGGAATGGGGGCCTGGCGCCGGGAAATTCTTGCCCTTAAAACCACACCCACTTGTGGACCCGGAAAAAGAACACCTTCCCTCACTCTTTTTATCTTTCGCCTAAATCACAACTTCAAAAAAAAAATAAACTTATTGTACAAAAATTATCATCTGAAGCACTACTTAAAGAATGGGACTTAAGATAGTTGGTACAAGATTCAATGGCAAAGAAATGGACTCTAAGGTGAAATTTTAGAGTCACATAACTTGTTGCCTGGATGGCAATGATCCCCCTGATAAGTGTTAGATGGAATATGGATTATCCTTGGTGAGCCCTAACAAGGTGACTGCTGAAACTGTCCTTTTTTGGAAAGCAGGACAAAATACAATTAGAAGAGACTCATTAGTTTCTGCAATGTTTTTGCTATTTGAGAGGTCTGAAGGAGATAACCACGGGGACTATGGAATGGGATAGATACTGCTACAGCCATGGATGTGTTGTTATCTATTATACACAAATATTTAAGTCAGAGGACCCCGTTGGAAACATTTACAGCCACCTTCAATTTTCTCCAGGTTGAAGCAGATGGTGCAGTGACTCTACAGAAATACAATGTACCCCTATTCAAATTTGGTTTGCCTGCAGAAACTGATGATGTCACACATTTACCAAGAGAGTATAAGAAGATTTATTACTCACACAATAGGGCTTTCTGAAGAGACACTGGAACTCTCCAGCAAGTCTAAAATACCTCGAGAGACCAAAAAAAAAAAAAAAAAAAAAAAAAAAAAAAAAAAAAAAAAAAAAAAAGGCTGGCATGGGATTTTTATGGTAATTAAGGGTGGGACCAGGCTTAAAGAGACAGCATGAGATTTAAACTTCTCATCCGTATAACCCAAGGGAGCACCAAGGCTTTCTTACCAGCAATCTCAGATGTGGGGCAGAAAGGAAGAGGAAGAGGTTTAGGCATAAAAGATGTCAGTAGTCAAACTTCCAAACCTAGATTCAGACTATTAAAACATATCAAGCTAAAAAATAATGCACCCATTGTAAAATTGAAACAAATTCAGAAAACGTTGAATTTCTTAGACTAGTCAAGTCTTCCATGCCAAAATCAGGGTCTTCAGAGGGAAGAAGTAAAATGAGATTAGAATGGACATGTTGGGGTACAGGCACTTGAGAAACTTAAAACTAAAGATTTTCATAAATTTTCTAGGTCTGTAGAAGTGGTTCGCCCTGCTTTGTTTGAAAAGAAAGACTTCTTCAACCCCTTTGCCTAAAGGAGAATCTTCAAATGAGGCAGGTGCTTTACAGAGTTTGCCTTCCTAAGGATATGCTCCCATCTCTTCCCATAGCATAAAAGCAATAACTAGCATTAAATTTCACCATTATCTGACTGGAAAGTGCTGAACATGATGAGGGAGTAATTTTGCAGTAAATAAGCTGCAGGACACAGCTAACATACACTGCCAGGGTGTTCCTGAGTAAGACTGAAAGAGAATCTTTAGAGTGCTGAATCAAAGGGAGAATGAATGGAAAACTAGATAAAGGAGATTTTGTTGATGCAGACATAATACCTCATGCCTTAGGATGTGACATCTTGGTGAACGTCCCTGGAACTAGTTTTAATATACTGTTGAGATGATTCCTGGAAATTTGAATAAAGTAATGGCTCATATTAAATGCAGTATAGGATGCCAGGTCTACTATAGTAAGGTTTTGCAGGAAAATATCAAAAAGTTTAGAGAAAGGAGTATTCCTTTATTTTTTTTTTTTTTTGGTACACAAGTTAATATATATTTGGAACTGGAAATAAAATCACCACAAGTTACTGGAGCTAGAAGACTTGTTCACTTTCTTCTGAAAACTCCTTGGGTGATTTATCAGCAATGCTCACATGGACCGACGTGCTCTTGGCAATGTGTCAGGGGCCTAGCTTATAATTGCAACATTTCCCTGACATTTTCTTCCTGATGTGCTCAGAACCAAGGAAACCTTGCTGTCTCCTAAGAGCAAGTGTGGGGGTAAGGGTTAAAGTGGAGTTGCAATCCTAGTCTCTGATAAAATAGACTTTAAACCAACAAAGATCAAAAGAGACAAAGAAGGACATTACATAATGGTAAAGGGATCGAGGCAACAAGAAGAGCTAAGGATCCTAAATATATACGCACCCAATACAGGAGCACCCAGATACATAAAGTAAATTCTTAATGACCTACAAAGAGACTTAGACTCCCACACAATAATAGTGGGAGACTTTAACACTATGCTGTCAATATTAGACAGATCAACGAGACAGAAAATTAACAAGGATATCCAGGATTTGAACTCAGACCTGGACCAAGCAAACCTAACAGACACATACAGAACTCTACACCCCAAATCCACAGAATATACATTCTTCTCAGCACCACATCACACCTACTCTAAAATTGGCCATATAGTCGGAAGTAAATCCGTCCTCAGCAAATGCAAAAGAACGGAAATCATAACAAACAGTCTCTCAGACCACAGTGCAATCAAGTTAGAACTCAGAATTCAGAAACTAACTCAGAACCACACAACTTCATGGAAAATGAACAACTGGCTTTCGAATATTGACTGGATAAACAATGAAGTGAAGGCAGATATAAAGATATTCTTCAAAACCAACAAGAACGAAGCACAACATGCCAGAATCTCTGGGACACATTTAAAGCAGTGTCTAGAGGAAAATATATAGCAACAATTGCTCACATGAGAAGCAAGGAAATATCTAAAATCGACAACCTATCATCAAAATTGAAAGAGCTAGAGGAGCAAGATAAAAAAAAAAAAACTCAAAATCTAGCAGAAGACAAGAAATAACTAAGATCAGAGCAGAACTGAAGGAGATAGAGACACGAGAAACAAATATTCCTAAATGAATCTATTGTATAGCTCTTAAAAATGTTTGACTATGCTTTTTTGAACTGTGTAGATGAGGGTTTCTCAACCTTGGCATTATTTATATTTGGGGATTGATATTTCTTTACTGTGGAAGTGAGGGGATGTCTTGTGCCTTGTGGAATACTGGGTGATATTCCTACCCACTCCACGCTACACTTCAATAGCCCTCTCTAGTTGTGACAACCAACATGTATCCAGACATTGTCAATTGTTCCCTGTGGTACAGTGTTGACTGTTGCCATTAAGTTGAGAATCACTGTTCTAGAGGCACTTTATTTACCAAGTTAATATTAAATATGCAAGTGAAAAATGTTCCAGTATTGCTGAGATGCTCAGTATTGACTGTACAAGGTAGGCTGAGAATGACAGGAGATTCTGTTATAAAGCTGGGATCCCTAATAACATTTGGGATAATAAGATTCTGAAATACCAGATGACAAATAGTAGAGGCAAGAGAGTCAAAATCATAATGGGTAGCAAGGTCGAAATGAAGAATGTTAATAAATTTTGGTGATGCAAGGGCCAAGATGAATAAACCACAATAAAGTATATTTCTTAACGTCTATAATAAAAATATATCAAGATTGAATGAGAAGAAGGTTGAAGACAGTTCCCTCAGTGAGCCTTCATCGCCTGTTCCCCACTTTTTGTAGCTAAGACACTTTTTAGCCCAAAGAACACATGGTTGTGAGAGGGGCAGGGATCCATGAAGAAGGATCCTTTGAAAGCACAGCAAGTGTACACAGTCGGGAGCTTCACCTTCCTTTACTAAACACATTTATGACAATTTACTTGGATAATTTTACACTGAGGTAAAGGAAGATCTCATATTTCAATGACTAGTTACAAAAAAAAATGCTTTTGACACAGATATTAGATACCTGAATACTTATTCTCTCTGCTGTGGTAGAACATAAGCTTATATGGTCCAGTTATAAAGAGAGTCTTGGCCCAGATCTGATTCACAGAAGATCCACTACATCCACAAGCCCTATTTCACAAATATGTAATTTGAGTGAACAACTTTAGTAGTTGACAGAACCCACACATTCGTTTCTGTGGAGTAAGAACAATTGCATTAGTACATGCCGAGAGGAAGACTCTGAAACTGATCTCTTCCATAAAATACAGCACATCCTGAACAAAATTATATCACAAGGTGATTAGTGCTATTCACAAAAACTTAAAAGATGCAGGAATTGTGATCCCCATGATATCACCAGTTAGCTCACAACAGTGTCCCTTAAAAAACCGTTGAGCCAAGGCTTATGAAGTAGGAACATTGTAAACTTAATGGCAGCTGTTGTTCCAGATGTGGTATATTTACAAGGGTAGATTACCACAGTCTCTGGTATTTACTATTAGCTATTGATACAGTGAGTGCCTTCTTTTACATGTCCACTGAGAAGGAGAATAAGAAACAGTCACATTCACAGTGGATATATGACAATAAACATTGTGGCTCTTTCCCTTGGATAAGTTTATTTCTCTAGCTTGCTGACAATATATACTGGTAGACTCTATTATCGACAATATATACTGGTAGACTCTCTTTATCTCCACAGAGATAAAGTTGGTTCACTGTATTAAGGACATCCTCTTGATTGACCTGATGAACAAAAATGCCCAGTAGTCCAAATTCCTTGCTGCAGAGGGTAAAGATAATCCCTACAATTACTGACATGCCTATCATATTTCTGAAGTTTTTAGGAATCCAGGGCAGGCCAACATATTGGAAAAAATAGCTACAACACTCATAAGCTTCTTTGGTAGTCATATGCAGCATGCTATACTTGGGAATGGTATTCTGACACATTTATTATATAATCATGCTATTACATGTAATGCTATTCTGAACATTTGTTAGGTAACATGAAAGGCTTTGAGTGGGACTGAGAACAAGAAAAGGCTCTGAAACAGATCCAAGATGTTGTTTGAGCCATGCACCTGGAAGATATCATAGAGCTAAAGTTATCTGATTTAGATAAAAGATTTTATGTGGTGTATATGGTACTGATTCATATGAAAACTGTAGCTCAAACTCCAAGGTTTAAGAAGTAACAAAGTTCATGCCATTTGCAGCAGAGATGCATGCGTATTTGAAAAGCAACTGTAAGTATGCTATTCATCACGGTAAAGATTGAATATCTGACCATGGGATATCAAGAGACCATGGCATGAGTTCTGCTTATCAAGATCTGGGTGTTAGAAGACTTGAAAAGTCATATAATCAGTGAGACCTAGCTAGAATCCCTGGTAATATGAAAGCAGTACATCAGGGATCAATCTCAAGTTTAATAGGTAAAAATAAAATACATAAATGAGTGGCACAGTCTCTGGTGCCACCCACCAGTGCTACAGCAGTATCATCTTCTAAACTCACCTCTGTGTTTCAAACTGGATCTTTGTTTAATGGTTGGCAGAGGAAGAATAGTGCAGAATTTACTTTGTGTATAGGTCACCTCAGTAGGGTGGTATGAGCCAAAAATGGACTTTTGCACTGTAATTTTTTTTTTTTTGAGGCAGAGTCTTGCTCTGTTGCCGAAGCTGGAGTGCAATGGTGCAATCTCGGTGCACTGCAACCTCCACCTCCCTGGTCCAAGTGACTCTCCTGCCTCAGCCTTCCAAGTAGCTGGGATTACAGGTGTCATTTACCACACAGGGCTAATTTTTGCATTTTTAGGAGAGACGGGTTTCACCAGGTTGGTCAGGCTGGTCTCTAGTGGTAGTTATAACAAATAATATTGATAAGGAATCTTTCCAATAGGCATAGGCTTGGCAAGTGCATCTTGTTGTCCACTTTATGATGGAAGAGAATTAATATGGTTTGGTTGTACTCCCACCAAAATCTCATCTTAAATTATAGCTCCCGTAATTCTCATGTCAGCAGAGTGACCTGGTGGGTGGTAATTGAATCACAGGGTGAGTCTTTCCCATGCTGTTCTTGTGATAGTTAATAAGTCTCATGATACCTGATGGTTTTATAAAGGGCCGTTCTCCTGCATATGCACCCTTGCCTGCCACCATGTAAGATGTCCCTTTGCTCTTCCATTGTCTTCTGCCATGATTGCAAGACTTTTCAAGCCATGTGGAACTGTGAGTCCATTTTCTTTAAAAATTACCCAGTCTCAGGTATGTCTTTATTAGCAGCATGGGAACAGACTAATACAGTAAATTCATACCAGGTAGTGGGGTGCTGCTGTAAAGATACCCAAACATGTGGAAACAACTTTGGAAGTGGGTAAGAGGTAGATGTTGGAACAGTTTGAAGGCCTCAGAAGAAGATAGGAAGATCTGGAAAAGTCTGGAACTTCTAGACACTTGTTTACTGGCTTTAAGTAAATGCTGCTCATTTCAAATGGAGATGAGGAACTTGTTGGAAACTGGAATAAAAGTGCTACTTGCTATGTTTTAGTAAAGAGACTGGTGGCATTTTTCCCCTATCCTAGAGATTTATGGAACTTTGAACTTGAAAAAGATGATTTAGGGTAGAAGAAATTTCTAAGCAGCAAAGTGTTCAAGAAGCAACTTGGGTGCTGTTAAAAGCATTCAGCTTTATGTATTCACAAAGATATGGTAAATTATCCATGATAAATTCATAGAACACATGTGTATATGTTTATATGTATGAGGGTAATGTTTGTATATTTGATAATGTGTCCTGTATATCATGGTATACAAACCTCCTTAAGAGATAACTTCATGCAGACAGACAATCTAAGGGTTTTCGTGATTTAAAACTGCAAGCCTCAAAGTGTGTTTGATGGAACAGAAGTTTCCTGAATAAATAGATAATAATAATGGCCCCACCCCAACAAACCACTATGAGACTAAAATGTCATCAACACTCAATGATTTATGAAAACATTCAGTTTTACATCTTTATCTTCGATATTCATAATTCATGTTAGAATACTTAAATCTGCCTTAGGTTTCAATTAAAAAATATTACATTTTATTGCAGTTTTTCTCAATTTATAATACAATATAACCTCTTTTAGATTAAGCATTAGTTTACTGAATTAGCATTTTTTTGTCATGAAAAGTTGATTTATACACTTTCAAAAATGGATATAATTGAGTTGATTTTTTTACTTGCCTTAAATTTCTTAATTAAATCTCCTCTTCAGCAACTTATATGTGGTGTTAGAATTATTGAAGTTATTAGAAAAAGATCTGTAGTTTGACCACTCTCTACAGAAGTCATACTTGTAGCAAATGCCTTAACTCCCATATTCTAACAAGGGACAACTGAGTGAAATTGTATTGTCAAATTGAGAATGCTACTAGATTATTAGAAATAATCCTTACAAATCTGTAAATAATAAAATAAATAAAATAAATGTAAAGCTATTGATTTATAATCATTAAATTAGGTTTTTCATTGACAAATACTTAGAAACCAATACTTTTGTAGTTATACATTAAATTTGTCAATCTGTATCTAGTATGATAATCCATTCTAACTATATTACAAAAATGGAATTTGAAAGTGCTTTCAAATATAAAGGCCTACAGAAATATTATTGGTATAAAATGCATTATTTTAAATAACCCTACAACTATTAAGCAACCTGTAGTTGTTTATACAAAATCACAATTGAACGTGAATTACAGAAAGAAAGAAAAAAAAATTAGTTCTGTAGAACCATATGAAAATCATTATCTGACCACACTGCTAACATCCCTCCCAAACACTTGTCTAGCTTACCCTCATTTTCTAATAGGTTTGTGTACACTTGTTAGAGATCAGCTACCACCCCTGGTGCTAAATTCACCTGATAGATATAGGCTGGCAGCTCCCCTTGACTATCACTAAAACAGAATTTGGCCTGCAGTGATTCACACAGATGGGGGGCAGAAAAACAAACTTCAAAGAACTAAAGTGGCCAGGAAGCTAAGGCTCAGGAGAGGAAATGGTGAAGAGGATTAAGCTGCATGACAAAGGGATTTTGTACAGCAGCATTGTGGGATCTCTTACTTACACTTGTTAAACAGCAAGAACATCACAACCCCCTGGAGTTCCTAAACAGCATCCTTATGAAGTCTGATATCTCAGTCATTCCTTGGGCAATTTAGTATTGGCTTAAAAGTTGTCAGTCAATAGAAGATACTCTTTAAATATTGTCAATGATTGACACTGAGTTTTTTTTTTTTTTTCATTGCAAGAGAAAAATACCATCCTTGTCCCCAGTTTTGACTGGAATCTCATCCAATGTATGGTGTTATTAAAAAGGAAAGAAAAATGAGGAATTCATGATGCTGTCATTCTCTCCTGTCTTTTATATTTACTTAGCAAAGGGATTCAATGTGTTCCTGTGGGGCTCAAACAGCCTCCAGAGATAATAGCTCTTATGAAAACCCAACAGACAAAGTATAATGCTTCTCTTTTTTTTTCTTTGAACTCACCTCCCTCCCTCCGTCCCTCCTTCACTCCCTCCCTCCCTCCCTCCCTCCCTTCCTCCCTGCCTTCCTTCCTTCCTTCCTTCCTTCCTTCCTTCCTTCCTTCCTTCTCTTTCTTTCTGGATGTTTATGTAAAATCCCTACATTTTTAAATTTTGACAATGCATTGAAATAAATGATAATCAAAGAGAACCAGCCACGATTTGATCAATTGGCAACCACTAGCAAATTTGTATTTTAGTACCTGTCTCTTGACATCATCTTGCTAATATGAGATTTAGCCATTTTATTGTGATATGACAAATATGAAATTGTTTTCAGTAAATTCATAGATATGCATTAACATCACCACAAAACATTTCAAAACATGTTTATGACCTCGAAAACAAACCCTGGGCCTAATACCGTCTTGTTTCCTTCATCCACAAGCAACCACTAATCAGCTTTTCATCTCTGTAGATCTCCTATTGTGGACATTTGATTTAAGCGGAATAATATAAGGTCTTTTGTGACTGGCTTCTTTCACTTATAGCATGTTTTTTGAATGAATAAATGGGAAGATGAAGAGTTCAGAGGGCTTTTAAATGGAGTAAAATGGAAACAAAGGCAAGTTATCTCAACACCAAGGACAGTATGGAATAGAAGGATGTGTCAAGGTTTGAAAACCATCCTTCAGAAATGAGGGAAAGTTAAAGCTAGAAATAAGCACTGAAAGCTTTCTGCAATCACACATATAAGAAACCTGAAGGATCACATCTTGTGAAACTCAAGAGGCTTAGCTTTTGATAACCAATATTCACCAGGGATGACGGTCACCTGGTATACACAAGTTTGGTTGTTATCAGCTGTTTACAGAGGCGAGGTCTGATTTGGTTATCTGCATCTGTGACCTATCTGTTGCTAAAAAGTATAAATATTCTGAATTGGAATAGCAATTTTTCAGGCTGCTACCCTTGAGGAAATCATAGGTTCTAGTTACAAGTGTTGTTCAGAATAGGCAAAAAAGCAGAATACAGTAAAGATCATCAGTGCTCGGCCCTAACACATTCAGAGTTATCTGCTTTCAATAAAAGAAATTATCCGAAAACATCCTCTGCAAAGAAGCAGAGCATTTTGAGATCTCAGCACATCATCTAAATAGGCTAGCAGGTCTAATTTCAAGGGCTTGATGCTAATTCAAATTTTTAAAAACTAGTGTTGAAGAAGACTTTCTTAAAAAGTCCTTCAACAGTATACTAGGAAAACAAAGTTTTGAAATTTGGAATTTTTAGGTAAACTAAAAGAGCAGAAGGACAGTCTTTAAAATATGGAGTATGAGTTAGATACACAGCTAAGAAGGATTTCTAGATGACTGAGGGCTTGAACAACACACTACATTGAAAAAACATCGGTAGCTTTCTTTTTATAAAAATGCTTTAATATACAAATCTTCTTTAGCAACATCATTTAGAAAAGCAGTTCTTTTGAATTTGGAGTGTCATTTTTATTTTTAAAGCAGAATAACTTTTCTATTTTTTTTAATTTAAAGCAGGCATTTTATGGGATCTTTTTCCAAGTAGTGTTTTTTTCTGTTATGTGCTACAGCAGAAACTATAATTTGTAACTTCTAATTTAACAGTTTTCTTAAAGACACCACCCTTTATTGTGCAAACCATTTTCTGTGACCACATCTTGTCTATACTCACACATTCAAAACCTTAAGTTTTGAGAGATTAGGTAAATTTTCTAAGATTCACAAATATTAAATGGTTAAGCTCTTATCTAAATCTAGGTCTCTAATATGAAAATCCACAAGATTTCCACTATCATTCATTGTAATATAGAAAAATGTTTTTAAAATACTAAATAATTTTACAATGTTAGAAACATACGATCACATTCTTTACAGAAAAATAAGATAATGTTTTATATTAATAAAACTTATATTAATGTTTTAAAACTCATTAGCAAGGGTTTTTAAATCAGATTCAGAATTGTATCCAAGCTCTTGACCATCAAAAAGAACCCATGAGAAGTTACCTAGTCGCTCTGAATTTCTATTATTTTCATGTGATTTTACATACAGAACATACAGTATTTGCAAACATTCTATCATTCTGTTCTTTGGGGACTGGTAAACACATTTTGTGTATATTGTCTGTGTATTGGTTTAGTTTAATTTACTTTCCTGATAATCAGGACCACTTAGATAAATATTAAAATAGCTCATTAGTTTGTTTTGACTACAATCCATGTAGAAAAGCAATGATCCCCGGAGCAATGGTTCTATTGGACCTTTGTTCAAAACAAACTGCAAAATTCTGGCCCCTCCCCTACATAGGAAAGTTAGCATTGCAGTTAACCTCCTGAGGCGAGAGATAGAACAGCAATTTAGCAAAGTACTTGATTCACGTCTCTCATCCATAAAGTTTTAAAATGCTTCAGATACATTAAATCTTCATTACAAGTAAAATGCCTATGAGGCTGGTCATTATTTTAAATGAGATCTCCAGATTTTCTAGTTTACAGCACAGGCCAGTGAACAATCTACTGTGTTTTTAAGCTTTTAGGTCTGATTATCTTTAATTTCTTTTTTGATTTTATGTTTAATTTCTGACAAAAACCCAGGAAACTGTACTATTTCCTTTATGTGACATTATCTGGTAATGAGGTTTCTAGTGAAGGAAACTTTCTAGATAATTGTTCATTAACTCTTCATATCTTAATGGTTTCATACTTTTAATGTTTTTGTATATATTTGTTTTATGGAGCCCAGGATTTGTTTTAATTAAGCTTGGTTAAGACACACAGGCACAAAAGTGATTGCAATTAATAAAGACATTTGTATTATTCTCATGGTCCGCTAAAAATAAGAGGCACAGCACACGGTGCCTGGGAAGCATCTGCATGAGATGAGTAGGTAGAGAGGAGAGCCATGGGCAGAGCCTTGACTGTAGTTTTTGTTGGGAGGAATGGGCAATGCAAAGCAAGTAAGCTTAGTAGGTTTAAAATTAGATATTCTGAAAAATTTGGTGGCTGTGGGATACAGGAGTAGTCCCCAGTTGTCTGTGACCTGGCTCTGGGGTGCTTAGGCCTGGAGGAAAGTGGTCCATAGTGTGAATGTAACAGAAGGAGGAGTGGACATCGATTTGGGACTGGTTGGTTTACACACTGAAGGCATGCTGTCAAGCAAGTCCTTTATTATCTCTGAGAGTAAACTGATCTTGGTGGGACAATCTCTCTCAGGTCAGCAAGGCCCAGATGCCATAGCTTCGGGAATTCAGAAAATCATAAAAAAATAGTTAATTGTTAGTTCTAAATGTATTACTTTATCACTTTTGAAATCACACCCTAAGCAAGTTTATGATGACAAATTTATTATTATTAAAAATAAAGCATCATTTTTCATTGCAATATGGTTATGCTGAAATAATTTCAAATTACATACATGTTTTAAATTATTCTTTTTTCTATCTGTGTCACATAAAACTTATATTAAATAAATTTATATGCTTTTCTGTTGCTAATCTGTCTTTTGTTACAGGGGATTCAGCCATGAACTTCAAATGGGGAAAAAATATATTCTTTCTACTCAGTACCCATGATACATTTTTTGTCTGTTTGTTTGTTTGTTTAACTTTGTAGTGTTTCTTTCTTGCTCAATATTCACTTATTTGTTGTAGATCTAATACATGTCTTTCACTGTAACTGTCATCTTTCCAATCAAAAAATACACCAAATATCTCGTTTCCCCCCTTATTTTTTCTCCTGTATTTTAAACAGATGAACACCAATAAACACATAAAAAACAAATACACACACACACACACACACACACACACACACACACTTCAGTTTTAATGTAGGATTTTTAGTTCTATTATATGGAGTACTAGAATTCCACTTTAGATCTCAGGCTTCTGACCTCATACTTAAAGGAAGTTAAATAAATAAGAACAAATGACAATATTGAGCAAAGCAATATTTTATACTTTCTGATCTGTGCTGGGAGTTCCAAAGCAGAGTTCTCCTGGCGAGCTGGAAGGGACTACGTTCAATGTTGGTCCATATTTACACTTTCAGTTAATTACACGTTGGAGTGCTGGGTTATTTAATCATCCCCGATTCTCTAAACTAAATTTGATGTTTAATACCGATCTGTTGGAGAAAAAGCACAAAGTCAAGACAGAAGTCTCTTTTCATGTGAAAGTGGTATCTTGCCCTTGACAGATTTGGCTGCTTACGGAGAAAGAGAGTAAGAGTTATCAAGCTAGCCTCAGAGGTTAGGGCATGGGTCAGCTTCTCTTCTGAAGAATAGGTTCAATAGAGATGACAACATCCGAGGGCACTACCCATATGCATGATATTTATACTACCCAGCAAGCATATGGAATATTGATCATGGCTAAATATTTGCCTGGTAATATGAACACAAATAATATTATACCTTTCTTTTAAGAGGAAATCATGTGAGATAGGGCAGCATCCATGACTGAATCTTTCTACTATGTTCTATTATTTTTTTATTTTTTATCTTATTTTATTTTTTTTCTTTTCTTCTTTTTCTTATTTTTTTTTTAAATTGCATTTTAGGTTTTGGGGTACATGTGAAGAACATGCAAAATTGTTGCATAGGTACACACATGGCAGCATGATTTGCTGCCTTCCTCCCCATCACCTGTATCTGGCATTTCTCCCCATGCTATCTCTCCCCTACTCCCCACCCCCTGCTGTCCCACCCATATTTCCCCCCAACAGACCCCAGTGTGTGATGCTCCCCCGCACTTTGTCCATGTTTCCTCATCGTTCGACACCCACCTATGAGTGAGAACATGTGGTGTTTGATTTTCTGTTCTTGTGTCAGTTTGCTGAGAATAATGGTTTCCAGGTTCATCCATGTCCCTACAAAGGACACGAACTCATCATTTTTGATGGCTGGAATATTAGGTTCTATTATTCATACTGCCTTTTTAAAAACTGTTTATGACTTTAAAGAAAAACTGCTTCTAAATTAATTGCCCAAAATGGAGTTTTGCTTTTAATTTGCCTTTGATCTTAAACTGAATTTTTCTTCTTCATGCGTTTGTTTCTACTTTTATTTCTTCAATTGTCAGGTTTGGTTTTTTAGCTTTATTTGTAAGAGCTCTTAACATATTCGTGTAACAAATATAATTTAAAGCTTGCCCTACAAGCTTTTATCATGTATATGCATAATAGTAGTGCTTCACATAAAATGTGAAAATTATCCAAATCAAATGGGAGTCACAACATTTTTTTTAAAAAAATGAAGATGAATATAGCCAGTAAAGGATCTGAGGAGAAGGTTCTCATGCCTGTAGGCCTGAGAACAAAACTACCACAAAGCATTGCAAAAACCACAACCTTGAACAGAAACCATTGAAACCTTCCACAAAAATACTTCTGCAAAAACATCTTCCCAGAAACTGCCTGTTCAATCTCAAATTGTTGTCACCCTTGTTGTTGATCCTTATAGTCAAGGATAATTACCTGACAACAATTTTGTAATCCTCTTCATTTTTCCTTTGAAAACCTTTGTCTTCCTTTTCCTTTACCTCCCAGAATACACATATAGTTTACTATGGCCCTTGTATTCCCACTGAAATTCCTTACTCATGAATAAATCATTTTTTTTGAGAGATCCTCGTTCTGTCATTTAGTTTGACAACAAGAATAAGATAAGCTCTACTCATGCAGTTGACATTCTTGTAGAAAAACACAATGTACCACAGACATAATAAATAACTAACTTAAAACTTGTGTTTGAAGATGATACAGCCTGTACAAAAGGAAAATAAAATAGAACAGAATTAGGGGAATAAGGATTTGCAGACTGAATATTTTGAATAGATTTGTGAGGGTCAGCTTCATTAAGAAGGTGATATTTGCGCTGAGGTAAGGCAGGAAGCCAATTGCAAATCTGGGAGAATAATGCTCCAGGCACAAAGATCAGCTAAAGCAAACGCCCTAAGGATGGAATGTGCTTGTCAGTCTCAACAACAGCTGGAAGGCCAATACGCAGAAGCAAGTGAGGAAAAGAAAAGGCAAGAAGGAGTTGGAGGTAAGGTAGGGTAATGGAATGTCATAGTCTGAACACAAATCACATTGTACCTCAGAGACCATTGTGAAAAATTTGAATTTAAAATTGTTAAAATGCAGAACTTTGAGCAAAGAAATAACGTGATCTGATATATATTAACACACTCTGATATATATATACACACACATATATATACATATATATAAACATATATATATATATATTCAATATCTTACACCTTTAAGATTTATCCATGCTTATAATGCAGAACAATAGCATAAAATAAATGTTGGAATAAAAACTTTTAAACAGGACATTGAAACCCTAAAATTAGTTTATAAAAAATTCCCCACAAGAACATGATAAAAATTTATCTTATCTTTAGATACAATATCAGGTAGTAATGAGGTTTTCTTACCAATTGCCTACCATTAGTCAAAATTTTCTTTTTTTTTTCATTTTGAAGACTATTTTGAATTTCTCTTGTCTGATGAGAAAGATTACTTTGATGCACCCCTTTGGAATTTTGATTGTTCACATGACATTCATCATAGGCATAACAATACAAGTAGAGATTCAAGGGTATTGGGTTAAAAATCCAAGGCTTATGTAGGCTTCTATTCCAAACACAAATTCATGTAACTCCAGAAAGAATCATGGCAATTCATACAATAAACACCACTGTCATGAATATTCATTGGTGATGATGACAGCTTCAGAAAACAGGATTTTCCAGAGCTCAAAGAACCACGGCTAATTTACGAAATAATTGGAAAGCTGTGAAAGCAGGAAAAAATTCCCAACCTATGCCAGCACTCAATCCTTTAGTAAAAAGACGTCACTCCAGCTGGGCGCAGTGGCTCATGCCGGTAATTCCAACACTTTGGGAGGCCTAGGCAGGGGGATCAAGAGATCAGGAGATTGAGACCATCCTGGCTAGCGCGGTGAAACCTGCTCTCTGCTAAAAATACAAAAAAATGAGCCGGAAGCAGTGGCATGCACTTGTAGTCCCAGCTACTCCAGAAGCTGAGACAGGAGAATTGCACGAACCTGGGAGGCAGAGGTTGCAGTGAGCTCAGATCACACCACTGCATTCCAGCCCAAGCAACAAAGCGAGACTGGGTCTCAAAAAAAAGAAAGAAAAAAGAAAGAGATCACTCCAGCTGCTGCTGTATGAAAAGCCTGTATTGTAGGCAAAAAACACAACTTACAAGGATATGGCAGTAACCCAGGCATGGAGAGGAGCATTGGACAAAGGCTAATAAGAATATACTGAGAGACTGTTGGAGTTTGTATATAGTTGGAAGTTGTGGGCAACTGGAATGATAGATTACATGAGGACTTCAAGAGAAAGAACGGTATCTAAGCAATCTTCAAGAGTTTGTACTTGGCAAGTGAAAAGAGGAAATTGCTGTCAATTGTAATGGTGATGGTCTTGTTAGACCAAGAGACCAAGTTTCATGAAGAATTTTACGGTTAAGTTTTTGGAATTTTACTTTTTATGGTATACACGTTAAAAACATTTTTCCTCTTTAATATTTTGGTTTAAATTATGCTTATATTAGTTGTGATATATAAATTATAAAATCCCTTTAGATTATTTATTTCTTCTGAAGATTTATTATGTATTTCCTATGTATCAGGCATTATTGTTCATATAAATAATATCCTTGCTTTCATGGCAATTACAGTCTATTGTTGGGAAAATATTAAATACATTAATTATCACAGATTATACATGTATATGTATACACATGTTTTATTTACATTGTGTCACATAGTGATAAGTATGAAATCACTTTCCAATAAGTTTTCAATTTATGGAGGACTTCTTTTTAATTGAGGCACTTAGGAAATTCCTTTCTGAAGGTAATAAATTTGACCTGGTATTTGTACAAAATAAGAAGTTGTCATAGGGCTATCTAGGGTAATAGGCTGAGGGGAGCAAAGTGCAATAGCCCCACTTACTAGGGACTAGTTTAACTTTGGATAAAGCTCTTCTACCCAAGGCAGATGAGTGTTTAAAATGTTAGAGTATGTGGCAGGATGATGGAAGGTGTGGCAGGATGATGGGAGGTGAGTAGGGAAGGCGGTCAGGGACAAGTACCTGTTAGAATTTACAAGCTAAGAAGAAAATGTGAGTATTTTTCTAGGCATGATGGGATGCCACTGGAGAATTTTGATTGGAGAAATATCATGAACAGACTCATGTGTCAAAATAATCATTTGGAAAAGATAGACAGAGGTATATGTGTATGAGGGCTGATAATATCGGAAAATGGAAGACTCTTAGAGGAGATTGTAGTGGTGACATTTAGGTGTGTTATTGGCTTGGGCTAGGGTGGTATTGCTAGAAAAAAAGGTAGATTTCCTGGGTATTTTGAAGACTGAGGAACTACAAAGATATCACCAAGATTTTTGGCCCCATGCACTGGTAGAACAGAGGTGCCATGACTGAGATGAAGAATACTGAAATAACGATTATATACTTTGGAGAACAAAAATACTTAGAAAATCATGAAAATTTAACTGTGGGATTCAAGGACTACGTGATAAGAAGCAAACTATGGCTAGATGAGAAGTACAGGAATGATGTAAAAAGACGCAGGATGCCCAATAACATTTGGGAGAAAACAGAGTCTAGATTGGAGGAAGGAAGGAAGTCTCAGGGCATTTATTACTCCCTATTCATTTTCACTTTTGCTTCTTGTGTTAATAGCATCAGTCTTAGCATCATAGATTCCTTCCTGGACTAACTCTTAGAAGAGCTAAAGAATCTGGATGGACTGAAAGTGAAAGTATTCCTGACAGCACTTATGTTAGAATAAAGGGAAAGATTAGGATACTGGTTATCCTAAGTAGCAATAGCAGGGACAAAAGGGGTGCCAATATTCATC
This sequence comes from Sapajus apella, assembly GCF_009761245.1. Lineage (NCBI taxonomy): Eukaryota > Metazoa > Chordata > Mammalia > Primates > Cebidae > Sapajus > Sapajus apella. The sequence goes on from NW_022436945.1 coordinate 18,612,156, forward strand.
AAAGAATTATTGAGAGTAATATTTTTCACAGGCTGTGCTAATGGTCTATCAAGGTATCCTGAGTTTCAATGGAGATGTTTCCGCTATAACATGGGCCTGGTAGACAAAGTATGTGAAATTCCATTTCTTGAAAAATAATATCTGAATTTTTCTTAATTTTATTTATTGCTGCTTGTTATATAATTTTTATGATAAAACATTTTTTCCCCTCAGGAAAAAAGAAAGGAAAAAATCAATAGGTAAATTCATTCAAGCATTGTGGAAGACAGTGTGGCAATTCCTCAAGGATCTAGGAATAGAAATGCCATTTGACCCAGCAATCTTATTACTGGCTATAGACCCAAAGGATTATAAATCATTCTATTATAATGACACATGCATACATACGTTCATAGCGGCACTGTTTATAATAGTAAAGACTTGGAACCAACCCAAATGCCCATCGATGATAGACTGAATAAAGAAAATGTGGCACATATACATCATGGAATACTATGCAGCCATAAAAAAGGATGAGTTCATGTCCTTTACAGGGACATGAATGAAGCTGGAAACCATCATTCTCAGCAAACTGACACAAGAACAGAAAACCAAACACCACATGTTCTTACTCTTAAGTGGGTGTTGAACAATGAGAACACATGGACACAGGGAGGGGAGCATCACACAAGGGGGCCAGTTGGGGATGGGGAGATTGGGGAGGGATAAAATTAGGAGAAATAGCTGATGTAAATGACAGGGGATGAATGCAGTAAACTACCATGGCGTGTGTATACCTATGTAACAATCTTGCAAGATCTGCACATGCATCACAAAATTTAAAGTATAAAAAAAAAAAAAAGAAAAAAAGAAAGAAAAGAAGAAAGATCTCTATTTTTCATGGACATCAGTAAAATTCCCATGTTAAAAATTATTAGGTGGAGGCAGTAATGTTTCCAGTGTTAGGGAAAGGACAGTTCAGCATGTAATGAAGTGGATGGTACTAATGAATTTTTATGGAAAAGATGGGTCTTGTAGCCTGTTCAATATCTAGATAAATAGTGAAAAGGGTGAGCACTTTTGAGATAGAGGAAATGAATTCAAACAGATGGAGACAGGAATAATTATCAAATGTTTTCATTCTTAAATTTTTTGAATGATTCTCTGATGGTTACTATTATTTGTGTCTGTATTTTCTCTTTCTTTAAAACCAGAGAATTTAGTAAAGTTCCCTATTAGCCACCAATCTTCTCCTCCTCTGATAAATGTGTTAATTTACTCCACTACTGCTGAAAACCACTCTGACAAATTGAAAACAATTATGTTTTCATCAACATTGAATTACAGGTATAAAATATCGTATGGGAATTATAATTTGATAAATGGGAACATTCTGGGTCTCATATTGAGTCCAGATGGCCTGAGTGTCTTTAATACATGTATCCATTTGGTATTACCACATTTGTATACCACAGTCTCCTCATTTATGCTTAATGATGGATAGATTCCAAATAATACAAGATGTTCTCCAACATGTTAAGCTTCTGGTGAGTAAGTGATCAGACAGTGAGCTCTCTCTTCCCAGTATACCTTGTAGTCTCAGCATAGCTGATAATCTGGATTTCATTGAACAGATTAAATGATGTTTAATCTGTTAAGCAGGAGGGTGCACTTTTGGCCTGCTTGTGTTCTCCACGGGATGCTGCCCCTCAGTCACCTTCCAGGAGGCTGCCAGCCAGCACATACTGGTCGGGACCATACATCTATGTGTTCTTCTGCCTTAATCCTCAAGGCGAGGACTCGCTATACCCAGAAGTCTGCCAGCTGTGGTGCCTGCAGGCTTACAGGAACAGATAGGCATTCACTTATGACCTCACACTTAGTAAATAAAGGTGACAGTATCTTGTATCTACCCCCCCCCAAAAAAAAAAGCTCTAGAATAATTTGGAAGAGACTGAAAAATATCTATAGGACCAAAGTGGTGGGGGCAGGTTAAATGATGTTTTCCACTCCCAGAAAAAAGATAGAATAAAATAAACAATTGCTTCCCTCCAAAAGAGGGAAATGTTCTTAACCTAAATTTAAAGTTTGCAGTGAATCTAAAATTCCAGAATGCTTTCTTTAAAGTGTTTTTAAATAGTAAACTTTGGACAACTATTAGTGAGGTCTAGGTTTTGAGGGCATTGGTTATTTGCAAAGTTGTTTATAGTTAAATAGAAAAGTTGGCAAATATTGCTTTCAATATAATTCAGATGTATTTATTTTTCAGTCTCTTACCTTTGCTATAAATGCATTACTAACCTACCAGGTTACGTGTATTCATTTTTCTTCTTTCAAAGCAGGCAACAATGTTTCTAATTTGTTTTCCTTAAATGCCTGCCATTTCCTTAAATACATAGAGTTTCAATCTATTCTAAAATTTCGTGGTTTCCCATTCGTTATTCACAAAATATAAAATCAAATTATTTGCTATAACAGGAAGGTTTACTCACAGTCTTCAAATTCTTTATCCTCTCTATTTTTACAACATTTTTTTAACTTTACTTTTTAATTAATGAGCTTGGCATTTCATCCAAGTTAAATTATTTTTCTTTCTTTGTATTTCAACAGACCTGAAGACACATACTTTTATGAATGGTTACATCTGGGACTTCTGGGATTAGTCTCAGATTCACCTTGTTTTTTTGCATTTGCCTAGCAATATGACATGATTTCCCCTTTTCACTAAAAGAAATGGGAATCTATATCTCTAAGGCAAGATATGCTCAAATCCAGTATAGTCATATAGACCTTGTCAGAGTAAAGGACCATGTGCCTTTCCGAACACTAAAGTCCTTCCACTTTAGAATGACAAATATGTTTTTATAATCAAACTGTTTGATTTCCAGCTTTATTACTTCCAGTGGAGTACAATAGATGCTGTTCTACCGTTCTCTAATTTTCTTTGAGTAAGAGAACACTGATCAGTGTGCACAGTTAAAAGACTGCATTGCTTAACCTACTTTTGGCACCACGTGACTAAATTTTTACCAAAGAGAGAAAAGCAGAAGTGTTGCCTGTACAATCCAGAAGATTTTGTGAAAGATAGCAAAGGATTTCTTATTTATTCTTCTCCTGATATTCCAGTAGGTACATGTTAGACCTTTTGACATTGTCCTGTGGTTCTTGGATGTTCTGTGCTTTGTTAGGTTTTGTTATTTTTGTTCGTTTATTTTATATTATCTTTTCTGTTTGCCTCTCAGTTTGGAAAGTTTGTATTGATCACTCTTAGAGCACAATAATTGTTTTTTATCCATGCCTAATCTACTGATGAACCTGTCAAAGACATTCTTCATTTCTGTTGCAGTAATTTTTATTTCTATTTTATTGCAGTAATTTCCTTTTGAACTCTTCTGAATGTTCCCTTCTTCTTACTTGTATTATCTATCTCTTCTTAAACATTGTGTATATTAAAATGGTAATTTTAAATTTCCTGTTTGATATTTCTCAGATCTGTGTAATAACTCTGCCTGCTTCTAATGCTTGCTTGCTTTGTCTCTTTAGATTATGTTTTACTTGCATTTAGCATCCTTTATAATTTTTTGGTGAAATCCATATATGATGCATCATGTAATAGGAACGGAACGGAAGTAAATAAGCCTTTACTATGAGCTTTTATGAGCTTTTTTTTTTTTTTTTTCCTGAGACGGAGTTTCGCTCTTGTTACCCAGGCTGGAGTGCAATGGCGCTATCTCGGCTCACCGCAACCTCCGCCTCCTGGGTTCAGGCAATTCTCCTGCCTCAGCCTCCCGAGTAGCTGGGAATACAGGCACGCACCACCATGCCCAGCTAATTTTTTTTTTTTTTTTGCATTTTTAGTAGAAACGGGGTTTCACCATGTTGACCAGGATGGTCTCGATCTCTTGAGCTTGTGATCCACCCGCCTCGGCCTCCCAAAGTGCTGGGATTACAGGCGTGAGCCACCGCGCCCGGCTTTATGAGCTTTTAAATTAGGCTAAGAGATGGACTGTTTTGAACATTTGTTAAAGTTAGAAGTTCCAGAGTCTTCAAATTCCTTTATTTTCTTCGTTCATTTTCTCACCTGTTGTGTTTGTGCTTTCCTATGAATTCCTTTTAAAATAGAGTCTAAACTTTGAAACTTTTTATTGCAATCCAGTGTTATTATATTAAAGTCCTGTTGAAAAGGTGGTAAGCTATGAGGAAAGTAAAATGTTCTATAACTGTATGGTTAAATATTGTTCTTTCAGCTGGCCTATGTCGCAGGGTTGTGCACTTCACTGGTGTTTCTTAGCTTTTATCCTTCCCCAACTAAATTGAAACAAGGAGGTTAAAGGGGGCTGAAGTTGAAGAAAGACTCTTTTTCCACATGGGATAAGGCTCTCACACATTTTCTTCCACTATAGATATATTTTGTTGTTGTTGTTGTTTGTTTGTTTGTTTTGCTTTTCATTTTAATGGAGATCTCTCTAGATCTATTTTATAATGATTATAAATCCCCAACCTTGCCAGATCCTTCAGAAGATCTTTCATGGCTCTCTACTAATAAGAATCTAGTGAGTTTCTGGAAGTAGAACCCATAGAAGTGTGGAGGACATCCTTAGAATGCAGCCCTAGGAATTTCTCAAACTCAAGCTAGTCTACACTTGGTTTTGGGCAGCTTGTTACAATTACTATTTAAGTTTGCCTGCCAGTTTATGGCTCCTCAGCTTCTGCTCCAGGTAAGTAGATCTCAGCTATGACTATCTGGATTTCCCTCTATCTCCAGATTTTAGACTTGCTATTTACCCTGTAACCTCAGCTGTCTGATGGGTCCAAGAAAAGTTATTGACTTTCAGTTTCTTTAGCTTTTTGTTACAGTAAAGACAGGAGTGATTATTTATAAGCATTTTACATATTGAACCTGAACTTTGAAGTTGAATCTACGCTTAACAAAATACAACACATTTTATTTTGTATTTGAAGCCATCATGCGTGTGCACCAACATCAAAAGATGATTATGATTTCCAATGGTTCAGAATTTAGGAATTTTGAGGAGAGCGACTTTGTTTCAATTTTCTGTTCCCAGGGCATTCTGAAATGTTGGTTCTAAAACATGAAAAACGCCTTTGGAGCTTTTTAAAAATACAAATTATTGAGCCCTTCCCCCAGAACAATGAGGCATTATTTATTTGAAAGGAGGCCAGAAATATATACAAAGAAGCCCAACAACTAATCCCTATGTATAGGCAAGCTAAGAAATAATGCATATACTTTCTAGCTTAGTGTCTTGTACGTGTGAACTGCATAGACATTTATCAAATAAAAGTTAAATGTATTAGAATAATTTTTATTTGTGACTACATAGAAAATACTTTGCTTAGTTACTATTTTAATTCAGAAGTACTTTTTGCTCTCAGAATTGGTGAATAAATAAGTAATAATATTGTGACAGGAATGATGGTTTGTGTTTATTTTTGTAGTGGTATCAATTATTTGTGACATCACGTTCCATTCAAATATTATCACCCTTTTCTCTATATGGTTGCACTAACTAGAAGGCCATGTCCCGTGGCATCAGTATTGATCTTCAAGAATTTGTCCTTGATACTGAGAGAAGAGGATCAAACCATTTGAAGCAGTTGCTATATGGAAACATGTAAAATGAAAATGCAGACACCATTGGCGATGTTTCACTCATTTGGGTGGAAGAAGTAGAAGAAGTTTATTAGGAAAGAAGGAGAATAACAAAAGAATACAGGATGAAAATAGAAAAGAAAGAAAGCTAAAGAAAAGCAAAATGAAAGAAAACTAAATCTGAAATCCTTTTGAGACCCCAAGAAAGTTGGTGCATATGGCTCAAATGTTTTCCTGATTTTTAATTTGCATTTAAGATGATGCATTGTTCTTTTTTCTTTTTCTTTGCAGAAATAAACTTCTACTATATTTATATTGTTCATCACTAGGAGAAGAATAGACTATTATAATACAGCATAAAATAGAGCACCGAAAGAAAGTTACAGCAGTGCATGTGTGCGTGTGTGTGTGTGTGTGTGTGCGTGTGTGTGTGTAAATCGAAGTAAATAGCAAAGTATGCATTTGTATACGGTTCAGGGGCATGTTTCTTCAATCTCGTTTAAAAACAAACCAATAAAACTCTATATAACTGCCACTTTCCCCAACCAACACAAGCTCCCCCCGCCCACACACATACACATAAAAACAAACAGAAAGATTTTCCCTTCCATTTATATTTTCTCCATGAGCTTGTTAGTATTTATTGGATTTTTGGCAATCAGTTGCCATAGGTCTATATTATTAGTAATAATTCTCATTATGCATCTCTTTGTGGTAGTAATTGTTGTAGTAAATTTTCTTATATGGTGGAGAACTGAGAATAGTAGATTTTCAAATACTCTACTTTGGCATTGAAATTTGATAATTACATTTTTGTTATTATTAGGGTAATTTTGGATAAAACCACAGCAGGCTTTTTCCTAAGGCTATCCATTTATCTAAGAGAATATCGTTTCTAGTTTAATCATTTTACATTACGACTATTTGAAAAACATTCCAAATCTCTGTCCTCAAGAAGCTTATAGGCTGTTGACAGAGTTAGGATATTTGTACCTTCAAATATCTCATGTTGAATTGCAATCTCCAGTGATGCAAGTGGGGCCTGGTGGGGAGTGTTTTGGTTATTGGATGGATCCCCCATGGCCCTTCACCATCTGACATTATTGTAAGCTTCCTGATGTTTCCCTAGAAGCTGAGCAGCTATCAGCACCATGCTTCCTATAAAACCTGCAGAATCATGAGCTGATTAAACCTCTTTTCTTTATAAATTGCTCAGCCACAGGTATTTCTTTCTAGCAATGAAAGAACAGTTTGATATAGCTGTCTTAACCTGGCTCCAAAAGGGATTTAGGCTTGAATGGACTAAGGCGGTGATTTTCAAATTTCAGACTAGACCAGAATCATGTGGAGATTTTATTAAAACAGATTGCCTGGTCTCTCCCCATGAATATAATATCTGATTTTGTAGATCTAAGGTGCAGACCAAACATTTACATTTCTGAAAAATTTGTACATAATGCTGAGGCCATTTGAGAACGATTGCCCTTAGTCATCTCTTGTATATAATTAGTTGACTTCTTTTCATCTAGAATGGTACTTTTGAGAATTGTCCTATAAGTAATTTCAGTGGTGCTTATTTTCTCATCAACCTAGTTGAGAAAGGCCAGAATATGCCACAGTATTTAATTTACATACCTCTTTCCTCTTCCTATAAATTATGTAAAAACAATATAGGAATCTATCACGATAGGGAAATTTTAGCATCTATGAAATTCCTTTGAAAAGCCTCATGCGCTGCAAAGAACTACTTAAAATTTAATATTATTCAGATAGATCTCTTGGAAATGACTATGACTAGAGGACCCCAAGTAGTCTGAAAGAAAATGTCTGGTAAATATGTTGTTAAATAAATTATTGAAAAGGTGTGTGATTGACGGGAATACTGATTTTCAAACTGTGTGACCATGCCTTTCTTTTCTAAACTGTTTTCATGTTTATACAAAATCACTTATGGAAGGTTAGCCTTGATAACTAAACCTGGAATGCCTTCAGCTTTTGAGCCCTTTACTCCTTAGGGCAGTGAAGATGGAACAGGGTCAGTGAGCGAGTGTAGTTTTGAAAGCAGCAAAATATTCCTCTATATGTGATTAATAAAGAATGAGTACATCTCAAGTCTCTCTAACATCTTAAGATTTATGAGATAGAACATGCACATTGTATATTATTCCTTCCCTTTTTCTAGGGTCTCCTTTCCCTTGCGGTTTTAGTGTATTTTTGTTTGCTTGAGAAAATTAAACGTGAATTTGAAATTTTTCTTCCTTCCGTTTTTATTTCTCCTTCAGATTAGCTTGATTATTTATGTTTTGCCTTTTTCAATTATTTTCATGATAGGTTGCTTTTATTTACTTTAGATTTCACTTTCCTTCTTTGAGTTTACTTTTCTCTATGTTTCTGCCTTTACTTCATGTTCAGAATTCTTTGTCAGCTTTTTTTCTACCTTTTATTTTCCCTTTGTTGATTCTCTGGTGCTCTTATTTTGCTGCCAGAGTCAAAATGATCGTAAAACCAGCATCTCATGTGAATTTACTCTGTTGTGCCCAGGATTTTTCTTTTATGTTTTTGTTTGTTAAAAATTATCATGGTTTATAAACCTTCTAGGCATTTCAAAAGGTTTTGTATTACTAAACATGAAAAATAAAAAGACATAGCAGTTTCAAAGAGACAAATTCCCTTTTAGAAGTCACAGAGGATGCCAAAGTAAAGCAATAGAATGGTGACTGGCCATAGTTTCCAATATCATGAGGTAACATAGAAACTCTCATAATGTCACAGAAGTTAATGAGGCAATTCCTGTGGAGAGACAGGACAGCAAAGAGCAAACCTCCTGGCCCTTTCTACACAGAAAACAACAGCCACTTTGCTCACTGGAGATTACAGTTTCAAAATAACTCAGAAAATAGTGTCTGCTTGTGAAAAATGAAATCACTGACCCGCATTTGTCTAGGGCCTCGGACTCCTAGTAGTAAGATCTGCATATGTTTAGCTGGATATGTTCTTTTCTAAGTCCGTTCTGGCCTCAGATTTGAAATATCCCAAACAGTCATTGACCATCTTCAGATCTTGTTAGCTTGTATCTCCATTTTCTTAGCAACAAGCTCCAGAAATCACCTCTGGCTCATTAATGAGAGTTTACTAAAAAATATAGTGGTTAACACAGAGAAGTTATAGGAGATTGGTGCACTAGGGTTAAAAACAAACAAACAAACAAACAAACAAAAAATGCATCGCAGTCCTAAGGAAGCTACTGCCAGAATGATAGCCAAAACCTTACCAAAGGAAGGTACTGTTGTCACAGAGAACAATGTGTTTTGTTGCAACACAAATTCTTCCCTATCCTACTTGTACTTAAGATTGGAAGTTCCAGGCAGGATACATTAACAGATTCTAGTTGAAATACTCATGACACTGATGTTAGAATTGTGGCAGAAAAATTCAGCTTCTCATCTGATAGTTGTATACCTCAGATTCTCATGGTGGAAAATTCTCTAAATAGATGGAAATCAAGATTATGATAAATGCTGCTTGTAAATGCGTTTTATATGCATTCCTGAACATTATAGCATTATTTTACATTTTCGCATTTCTGTAAACAAAATGTATATTTTTTGGAAAATATTATTTTGTTCAGCTTTCTGTTTGTGAGATACATATTGACGTTTGTAGCCAAATAGGTTTATTTCCAAAGTGATACTCTATTCTATTTTATGAAATATGACTGTTATATATACTTATTCTACTTTATATATGTATTACTACATATTTATTCTCTGTAGGATTTTTTCAGTTTTTATTATCACAGATCATTTTATGTATACTCTTTTATATGTATCCTGATTTCCACCAGATTATTTACCTAGTGGTGGAATTTATGTGTTTTAGGGAAACGTATAGATATTTATAAGTAAGAAACAACAATTTTTTCAAAATGTTTGTAGCAATTTGTACTTCAACTGCTGGTTTGCAAGAATTCACCTGGATTGGTCAGTTATTATCACAATGTTGGTAAGAAAAATATCCCAAACTCAGTGGCTTAATACAGCAATCGCTTATTTCCATCAATCTATGGATTGTCTCCACTTCACACTGCAGGTATGTAGGTGTGAGTCTACTAGGTGTGTCCCTCATTCCGCTGAGAACAGGAGAGTAGCAGAGTGTTCTGATGCTGCTATAAGGACATACCCAAGACTCAGTAATTTATAATGGAAATAGGTTTAATTGACTCACATTTTTGCATTGCTAGGAAGGCCTCAGGGAACTTACAGTCATGGTAGAAAGGGAAGCAAACATGTCCTTTTTCACGTGGTGGCAGGAAAGAGATGAATGAGAATCCAGCAAAGATGAAGGCCTTTTTTAAAAGCATTATATCTCATGAGAATTCACTCAGTATCATGAGAACAGCAGCATGGGGGAGTAACCTCCCCTGTGATTCAATTACCTCCCACCAGGCCCCTCCCAAAACACGTTGGGAGCATGGGAACCATAATTCAAGATGACATTTGGCTGGAGACACAGCCAAACCATATCACAGGGGCACGTTCTTCCTATGGTAATGGTAGAGATATCAAAGAGCAAGACACATACTTTTGAAGCCTCTGCTAACCTTGTATCTTCTAACATCCTACTAGCTAAGGCAAACCACGTGGATAATCCCAAAGTCGGAAATAAGCAAGTAGACTTTACCTTTAGTGGGAGATATTACCTGGCTATATAACAACAGGTGTGGAAATAGGGAAGGACAAGTAATCAAGACCAGCATTTTATCATAGCTCTGTATTCTCATCAACATTTGCTACTTTCACATTTCTTAAATGATGCGTAACGGTGTTTTATTGTGTCTGCAACACGTACCATGTTTACCTGATTGCCAGTGAGGCTGGGCATATATTTATGTCTTCATTCACTATTTGCATTCATTTTCCCTTTCTGTGAGGTGCCCAGTTAAGTTTTCAGCCGTGTTTTTTTTTTTTTTTTTTTTCCTAAAGGATTATATGTCTATTTATCTTGCTTGGAAGTCATTTCATACATTTTGATATGTGTCTTTGTTTCCCATGTATATTTTTACCAAGTAGCATATATTTTTTCATTCTTTATAATACTTATGAAAGGAGTTCTAATCTTTAATCAAATATATCTGTTAATATATGGTTTATTCTTTTTGGTCTTACTTATGAAGTTTTTTTTACAGTGAAATTATGGGCTGAGCACAATGGTTTACACCGATAATCCCAACACTTCAGGAGGTCAAGGCAGGAGGATGACTCTAGCCCAAGAGTTTAAGACCAGCCTGTGCAAAATAACAAGACCCTGCAGACAGTCTTGTGGAGACAAAAAATTAAAAAGCTAGCCAAGCATGCTATCACATGCCTGTAGTCCCAGGTGCTCAGGAGGTTGAAGTGGAAGGACTACTTGAACCCAAGAAGTTGAGGCTACGGTGACCATTGATCATGCCATTGCACTCCAGCCTGGGCAACAGAGCCTCAAAAAATTTATAAAAATAAAGCAAGCAAGAAAGAAAAGACAAAGAAAAAATCACAAGGGAAGGTTATGAAAATATTCTCCTGTGTAATATTAACTTCTAAAAACTTTATAGCTTTGTCTCAAAAATTTCAGCACTCAACATGTGGCATGTTTTGGTTATTATTGTCTTGGAAGATCATCTCTTTTCGCTTTACATTTTTAAGTGTGTTTTAGTTATTCTTGTACCCCAAATAGCTTTAAAATTGGCATACTATTTTTCATGAAATAATATCTTAACTTTATATTGCATTGAAATTGCACGAGTTAGGACAGATTTTTTTTCCAGTAACTTTTAATGTTGCTTTAATTCATACAAAATTATTTGTATTTTTAATTTCTCTAAAATGTTTTATAATTTTCTTAATAAAAGTCATATTTATTAAATAAGCTTATTCATCACTATTTGATATTTTTGCTGTATTTATAATGGTGTCAAAAATTTTATTTTCTAAACTTTTAGTTGGTAGAAGGTAGCATTCCTTGTAAGTTTGTTTATTTTTCAGCAATTTATTCACGAATTTTAATAAATTTATCTGTGAATTGCTTTGGAACTTCTACGTACAAAGTTGCATTATTTGTGAACATTGTTTTATTTCTTTTTGCCTTATTGGCTGGGTTCTAAAGTAACATGTTGAATTGAAATGATAATAGCAGACATTTTGGTTTTAAATTTGATATAAAGGGAAGTTTTTATATTTTATAATTAAGCAATGTTTACTATAAATTTTAAAGGTATTGTCTATCACTTTTTGAAAGGTCACTCAGATTTCTACCTTTTTTACAAAACATGAATAGCTGTTTAATTTAGTAATGCCTTTGTTGCATTTATTCAAATAACCTGTTATTTTTTTATACATTAGTGTTTCATATGGTTAAAGTTTCATTAATTTTCTAATGATAAATTAACTTTGCACACCTCAGATAATATAAAGTTATTTATGATGTATTAACCTGATATGCATTGCTGGATTTGGTTTATTAATACACTATTTTGGCTTTTTGCATAATTATTTATAATTAAGATAAGACTAAAATTTTTATTTCTTTATTTTATTTTTCAAGTTTTGATATCAAATTATGCTATCTTCAAATGAGTTGAAAAATGCCCCTTGAAGTGTTATTTTAAACATTTTTTTCTCAAAAGTTTGGGTAAACTTGGTGGTGAAGGAGACGTCTCTCAGCTAGATGTTATTTCAGGAAAAGATTAGTATGTACTAATTTAATTTTTTGTAAATGTATAAATTTTAGGTTTTCTGTTTATTGAGTCAGTTTTGGTAATTTGTGTATTTTATATAAGTGTTCAAAAGTTTTCACCTGTTAACAAATTTTTATTTTTAAAATATTTTTAATGTTTCATATTTCTGAGTTTTTCATTCTTGTTCTACATTCTGTTCATCTCTTTTTTTTTTCCATTATTTGCTTTGCATTCTTTATTTTTTTTTCTTCTGGTATCTTTTTGGTAATAGTCTTCTTCACCTTCTTGAATAAATGCTTAGTACATTGTGTTTATAGTTTTATAATATAAACTTAAAGACTCTGTATTTTCCATCACTTCTATCTTATTTCTAGTCCTTAGCATCCAAAGTGTGCAAAATCAATTAATAATCATGTATTATCGGCATTTATTATTATTTGCTAGGTTTTTTTGTGATTTTTGCCCTCAAACTAATGTATTAGGAGTGTTAATATTCATTTTCAGAAATGCAGGTTTTCTCATTAGCTTTTTGTTATTGATTTCTGCTGTACTGTTTTTCTAGAACATGCTCTGTCTTTGATGATATTTTGAGACTTACTATACATTCCAGTATATGTAAGGTGACAATATAATTTATTATTTTAAACTGTCACACTTTTGAATTAAAAAAAAAAAAAAAAAAAAAAAAAACACCTGCTCACCAGGTGATTCCTAAGGACATTAGGTACAAACAAGGACATTCCTGGGCAAACCAGGCTGTATAGTTACCCGAACTATGTGATACATCTTGATAATTTCCATAGGTTTTTGAAAATTATTTCTATTCTATAGTTGTTGAGTAAAGTGTTTTATATATGAAATATAAATTGTATAATAAAAAAGAAAAGAGTGTGGAAAAATCACGTATCTATACCCTTTTTAGATTTTCCCATATATAATTTGTCAATTATAGATAATAAAGTAATTAGAAACAGAAAATAAGAGAATACACCCACTATCACATAGATAATAACCTATAAACACGGGTACACAGAAACACAGCTTTTTCCCTCAAATTTCACAGCTAGAATTTTCAGTAAAATTTTTAGAAAATAATTTTGTTTGCCTTCATACCTAAAATTAATAAAGTTTTTTTATTATAAGTATAACAAAACAATATCTCCTAAAATCATAAATGTAATGACTAGATAGTTTTACTTTACCTCTCTAGGTAATGGAGATTATATTGCTAATTTACTTTCTAATGTTTCCATCCTCCAATCCCCAGGACGCTGAGCTCTGTGGACCAACGCAGTCAAATCCTTTAGTCCTCTGGAATTTGGTTGACTTCAGCTAATAGGAGAACATTATGGGAGAGCATTGGTGGAAAGATGGCAAGATTTGGCTATTTATTGTCCTGACTTGCTTTGCTGGACATCAAAACATTACCCATTAACTCTCTTATACAGCTCTAAGACTTTGTTTATATTTCCCTCAACTTCTCTTTAGGCCTAGGAGTAGAAATTGCTTCCACTCCCACTGAGACCTCAACACGTTGTATTATCCTCCCCACACCGACAACTACAGTATGTTATTATAGTTTCTTTTCAAATGTATGCTAAATCAATTAACAATTATTCAGAAATACTTATTTATGTAACACTTCATACCTTTTGGGTACCAACTAATTATATACCTACTCAGATTTTAGTGAACATTGTCGTGTACAATACTGAAATTAATTAGATCTACAATTTGTTTTCTAAAGAATAGAGGGGAACTTTCCAACATTTGCATTTATGCCATGAAAATGACTTCCATGTATATCAGAAAACATACAAAATCTATTATAAGAAACATTAACATATTATTGTTATGTAATAATGTCCAATAAATATGACTTAGAGTAGCAAAACTTCAATGGACTCTCTTAAGACTAGTCATCAAATTTTACCTGCAGAGATGATTTAAGGTATTAAATTCCCAACAAGGCCAGGTGCGGTGGCTCACACCTGTAATCTAAGCAGTTTGGGAGGCTGAGAAGGGTGGATGGATTGAGTCCAGGAGTTCAAGATCAGCCTGAGCAATGTGGTGAAACACTGTCGCTACCAAAAAGATACAAAAATTAGCTGGGCCTGGTGGCATGACTGTGATCCCAGCTACTCAGGAGGCTGAGGAGGAAGGATTGCTTGAGCCTGGGAGTTGGAAGCTGCAGTGAGCTCAGATTGTGCCTCTGCACTCCAACCTGGGCAAGAGAGTGAGATCCTGTCTCAAAACAATAAAAATAAATACCATTGACTACTTTCAAATGCATCATTTTATCATAACAACCCCATCAAAAAATGGTCACAGGATATGAAAAAAAACTCTTTTCAAAAGAAGACATTTATGCATCCAAGAAACACATGAAAAAAGGCCCATTATCACTGGTCATTAGAGAAATGCAAATCAAAACAACATTGGGATACCATCTCATGCCATTTAGAATGGAGACCATTAAAAAGTCTGAAGACAACAGATGCTGGAGAGGATATGGAAAAATAGAAACACTTTTACCCTGTTGGTGGGAGTGTAAATTAGCTCAACCATTGTGGAAGACAGTGTGGTGATTCCTCAAGGATCTAGAAATAGAATTAGTATTTGACCAGCAATCCCATTACTGGGTATATACCCAAAGAATTATAGATCATTCTATTATAAAAACACATGCACACGTAAGTTCATAGCGGCACTGTTTACAATAGCAAATACTTGGAACCAACCCAAAAGTCCACAATGATAAACTGGATAAAGGAAATGTGGCATATATACACCATGAAATACTATGTAGCCATAAAAAAGGATGAGTTCATGTTCTTTGCAGGTACATGGATGAAGCTGGAAACCATCATTCTTAGCAAACTAACACAAGAACAGAAAACCAAACACCACATGTTCTCACTCATAAGTGGGTGTTGAACAGTGATAATGCATGGACACAGGGAGGGGAACATCACACATGGGGGACTGGTGGAGGGTAGAGGGGCCAGGGGAAGGATAGCAGGCAGTGGGGGTATTGAGGAGGGATAACATTAGAAATACCTAATGTAGATGAGAGGGGATGGTTGCAGCAAACTACCATGACATGTGTATACCTACGTAATAATCCTGCATCATCTGCACTTGTACCCCAGAACTTAAAGTATAATTAAAAAGAAAAAGAAAAATAATATTGACTATGCCTTTAAATAATAATACTAATGCCTTAAAATAAAAAAGTATTATAGAAATTTTATATTATTTTCCTATATACTATAAATCTTTAATACTGTAAATATTCCAATGCAGCTTGTCATAGACGAACAATATTATGAGAAAAACTGTGAGTTACCAACCAAGTTTCCTTCCTCACTGAAAGGTAACACTATAGTCACTCCAAGTGAGAATGAGTTAACTATAGAAAAATGAGAAAAAAAGGAAAGCAAAAAAATGAACCTACATTCTGGAACTGTCACCCTTAGCATCCTTGAGTGAAACAAAGTTCCATTGAACCTTGGAATTTGAGCATTTGATTTATTAGGTAGAGGATTTCAAGTATCTTACCACCTTTGTTTATATCAGGAACCATGAGTTTGGAGTAATTATGAACTTAGGAAGGAAACAATTTGGTACTAGTTATAGAGTGGACGGTTCGACTTTTTTTACAATGTGACTTTTGTAAACACTCATTTTTCTCTTCTGATATAGACTCTTTTGGAAATCTTACTAAAAGACTGAACTGCTTATATTTTGTCAAGTTGAAATACTAGGAGTACAATCATTAATAAGTCACTTCTTACTGAGAAGGCAATTTAAAACAGAAATGTAGAGGCAAGCTGCTATCAGTAGGGTAGAGGTTTCTGAGCTATATAAGGATAGAAGAAGAGAAGAACAGTAGGTTTTTCACACTAATTTGATTCATAACCTTGGCACTAAAGTGATGATGGAACTCTCATAAGGTGTGAATGAAGGTCTCCAACCAAGCTAGTGAGAACGCTACATAATACATCAGTTATAAAACCTCCTTTTACTACGTATATACTGAGTGTCTCATACCTAATAACACTTAACCTACTGGTATTGTGGAGTGGTAGAAAAAGCAGGGATTTTGAAGTTAGATGAGTTGAAGTTAGCTGAATGCATTGGGTGAACCATTTAACTTTTCTTGCCTATGGGGTTTTCATCTGTAAAATAAAAATATTGGATCAGATTATCTAAAAAGTCTAATTGAGCTTCATAAATTCTATGGCTCTACATATGTTTAATAACCACACTTGAAGTAGGGTAGATATGATATAATAAAGAAAGTCATTGGATTTATTTCTAGGAAAAAGACCTGGTTTAGAGTTTTTAACCCACTTAGATGTTTTCCCTACTGGCTTTGTGATCTTGGATTTGTAACTTATGTGTTATGATAGTGAAATTTCTTCTCAAAATAAGCATAATGATTATTTGGTGATGAAAAGAAAAAATATAATAAAATGTAGAAATATGCTTTCTAAACACTATACAAATATATCAAATTGACAATTCTGTATAGTCACGGATTCTGACTCTCAAATAAAACTGAAGGTGCCTAAATTTAGACATTTTTTGAAGATACATATTTCTGGCTCTTAGGAGCATGCATGACATTTCATTCTTTCTGTCCCTGCTGGGGATGTTTTCTTGTGTTAAGATGCTGGTGTAACAAGATAGCGAAACCTCTGTTATTCTGAATCTCTGCTTCAATAGTGAAGCAATGTTCTCACCAACCTGAATTTGACAGTTAGATTTCGTAAAGAATATCTGATAATTAAGCCACGGAGATTTAGGAGTTAATTTAGCTTTGTAACATAACTAATTTTGCCTGAGTAATAGAAGTGTTATTCCTAGAAAAATATCTTTGTTGAATATTGCAGAGAGAAATTATTATTCTAAAGGAACCTAACAATATATAGATATTAAGCATGCTTGGACTTCAAGGAACACAAAGACTAAGTAGTTAAACTAACAAGAAAATGTGATGGGGGTGATTATAATGATATATTTTAAGGTAGAGGGGCATATTTGCCATTGGTGATCAAGAAATTGAAGCAGGCCCGTGACAATAACCAAGAACGTTCAAACTACGAACGTCTATTCAATGCCAATTATGGTTTCAAGATATCCTTAGATTTCAAGAAGCTGATTATTCCAGAAAAAGCAAAGTTTATCCTCTTAAGAACAGAAAATGGCAGGAGCAGAGAAAGTATTATGGATCTACTCATATTGACAGAGATTTAAGGCAGTTCTCCATATGAAGCGGGAGACCAGAATAATATATGAGTAGTTATATATTTATACATATCTATAAAGGTATCATATAGTCACATGTGCGTATGTTATGTGTACTTGCTTAGTGTCCTTAACTAGAATATTCTATGAAGGCAGGAATGTTATCTCTCTTGCTGGCTCAAATTAGAAGCTCAAGAAGTGTTTGGTTTATTTACTAATGAAGTGAGTAAATGGTTGAATAAAAGCAGCAGGTGTGAAGGACTGAGTGACACATGTGAAAGCTAGACACAGTGTATTTGGGGAAGAAATTGCAGCTTGGTGGCATGTGGATACTAAATACTCACATTGGACATATTGAAAACTAGGGTTAGGGCAGCAAAATATAGGCTCCGGGCTTTTGATATCATTTCCACTTTTGTCACAATTGTCTCAGGAACTGGTAGGGTGAGTAAATTTTCTTCACACTCTTGAATTTCATAAGCTCTAATCCTTGACTCTGACACTCTCTTTCCCAGCTGTCTGCATTTGCTCTCTCTCCTAAACAGATGTTTCCACCTCCCACTCAATTTTTAACTTCTTCCTCCACCTTTCCATATGCCTTTGTCTGGCTCATTTCTATTAAACTTTTAGCCCTCAGGAAATTTTATTTTCTCCCAAAACTGAACAACTGAGAGAAAGAGCGAGAGAGAGAGCACAACAATCTTATTTTCTATTACATTAGTTTCCCCTTGTCTGTGGGGGAACAGTTTAAAACTCTCAGTGGATGCCTGAAACCATGGATAGTGCTAAACCCTATGTGTACAATGTTTTTCCTATACATTTATGCCTATGATATAGTTAATTTATAAATTAGGCACAATAAGAGATTAATAGCAGTAACTAAGTCATAGCAATTATAACAATGAAATATAATAAAATTATTGAACATACCCTCTCTCTCGCCTTCTTTCTCTCTCTCCCTCAAAATATCTTAGTGTACTGTCTCACTGATTATCAGACTTTGGTTGACCATGGGTAACTGAAACTGCAGAAAGCAAAACGATGGACAAGTGGTGGCTACTTAAAAGCAGCTTTTCTTTAACCTTGGCTAATCTGGGAGCTCCATGAAACCAGCAATCACAATTAACTTTCCAGGTTCACAATAATCATTCAATAGTGATATAAAGAATATATAAGTTAATCAATACAACTAAAATTTCCTAATACTTGAAACTGAAAAGTTCAGATGCTGATTATTTTATTCAATAATTTTATATTTATTATAAAATTATATAAATTGTATCAGTAACTCTGTTAGAGTTATTTAGATTTGATAGTTATCGATCAAGAGTAGTTATGGTGCAGAATATGGGGTTCTGTAATAATAACTAACTTTCATTGTGTAATCACCATATGTCAGACACATTGTGTATTAAAGCTTTTAATTATGATAAATGAATGAATGCATACATAAGCACATGCAACAGTTACTCACATTATTCCCATTTTTATTTATGTGAACTGAAGCATAGAAAGCTCAATGATTTAATATAATCAAACATAAGATCAGAAGCGGATTTAAAATCATACACTCTAAGTCCATGTCCAAGCCTGCCTCTCATGTATCTTTTCCTGCCTCCTAGTGATGGAGATATTCCTTTTTCTTCCTAAATCTTTCTCTCTCATTCTTCTCTTTTTTCTCCTCCTCCTCCTCCTCCTTCTTTTCCATGCTCACTTAGTTATCCTTAGCATGATTACTAAGGGAAGAGTAACAGAATCTGATTCAGTTTGTACCTCCATGGTTTCTGCCTGCTGGGTGAAGAGATAGGATGGAAGGAGGAATGCTAGTGGATGGAAATCCTGGGAAGGTGTAATGCTTCCTCAGATCAGGGTGTTCATGATCAATGTATTGAGAAATCAGACTCTGGTTATATATCTAAACTGAGTTTGAAGCAACTTTTTTTCATATTGTAAAATACCCCTTAATGATAATAGTAGCAGGAGTTGTACAGATTAACTATGTGGGCACCACAGCCAGAGAGCTGAGTGTATTACGGGGTGAGCAATTTCTCAGTAATAGCTGAATTTGAACATGCATTGGAGAAAATGCATATCTATGACTATCAGTAAAATAGTCTTTTCCTTATGCAGACATCATTTTTGAGGATGGTATTTGACTGCTACAAAGGTAGCATTTAAAAAATAGAACAGAAGCAGGGTCATAGATTGGGAATGAGGGTGAGTATCATGTGGCCTTAAGTGGAAATAAAAGAAAAGGTGATGGTCTATAGACTGGAACCCCAAAATGTTTAGAGCACTAATATGCCCGCAGGAGTCCTAGAGTTAGCAGTGGCAAGAGACCCAAATAGGCAGATTAATGGTAGAACAGATATCAGCACAGATAACTGGTCACTCTTTACAGACCAGAGAAGATCAAGATTTTGTGTACCAGAGGCTCATAAAATTCTGGCTATCATCCTCGAGAAAATGAACAAAAAAATAATAAATATAAAGTGTGGGTAATTTTCTTGCAAATAGCCAGTGTAAATTAGTGGCCCAGACGTTTCAGATTGATTGCTCAACAGTAAATCTACTACCAATTACAGAATATATGTGTGAAATATATTTTATTTTTAGTCATTCCTAATTTCTTACTAAACATCACGTATAAAAATACTGAAAATGAAAATTCCTAAAATAAAAACAAAATTGTGCCTTGTAAAGTATGTATCTCAGATTGTTTCCAAGCTCCCTCCTTATGTCCTTTGTGATTCAAATACTTAAAAAAAATCATTTTCTGAAAAAATATGCAATTCGGGTTACTTATGATTGCTATTATTTTTTAGCTTCTTTTTTTTTTTTTTTTTTTTTTTTTTTTTATAGTTCATCCAAATACTTATGAAAACCCAGGACATGTTCAGCCCTGGATGTCTGTTTAGAAAATAAAATACAGATCTGAAATAGTTCAAAAATTGAAAATGAAGTTAAGAATTTAGTCCTTTAAGAAATCATGAGAAGACCAACATCGACTATGAGAGACTGCAAATGGGGTGCTTGTATGAGGTCATGCCCAAATTGCTGTCTTTTATCTTGTATACATGAAATCCTGAGATGAGAAAAGCAGTATTTATTTTCAATTAAAATTTCTGATCTGTACATTTTGTGGTCCAATTGAGGGGACCAAAAATGAATTTTTCAAAATCAATTTTATTTTTTCCCTAGGATTCAACTTTTCAATTTTTATAACCCCATTATTTCTCTAAATTCATGTTTTTCATACATCCAAGTCCTCTCCCTTCTTTTGGACTCTAGCAAGGAATTTACTGAAAGTTTTGATAGCTATCAGGGAACAGGCTTAGAAATTCTTTAGATAAGAAGCTATTCTAAATTATCCTTGAGGGAAAAATAAGGGAAACTGAAATTCTTCTTGGTCCCTTAACTCTACCCTCCAAGAAGAGTATGTGTATGCACTGCAGTAGCCTTCTTTGCTGGAATGTCACCCAAATGCCTTGAGATTCTTTGTAATGGTTTGATGAGCCTCCTGGCCCTTAAGTGCTTAAATATTTTCAGTCTGCATTAGACTGAAGAAAATTAAACAGAGCAGACCAAGTGTCCTAAATTAGTTTTGAACCATTTGGATTGGATAAGTCTACCTGTAGTACCTTTAGCTGAGTAAAGAGCTATCACAGTCAAAATGAAAATCTCTGGGCCTTGCAGTGATACCTGGGCTAAATGCCTAGATAGTAGTTTTGTGATCCTTTGGAGGAAACTGACTTGGGAAAATGTGAAAAGGGAAATTACCATATTAAAATCGACCCTTAATTGTACCAGAGTGTTATATCCAACAGCATGAAAGCCACCCAACCTCACCTTTCTTTCAAATAGAGGTCACTATTGAGAAACAGAAGCACAAAAATGCAACGATTAATTTGAGAGTAATGGAAGACAGTGGCTAGAAATCACCACATGATAGATGGCACCAATCTAACAATAAAAGAGGGTAGGGAATTTACTCTTTCTGTGAATCCTGGAAAAGGAATAGGAAATGGGATTTGGTAAACATGTGTTGGTGTCTCCATTATGCTGACTAAGGAGATGTTTCAGTTAGCTTTTGCCATATATTAAACTAATCCCAAATGTAGTGGCTTAAAACAGTCATGATGTTTATTACTGATCAATTCTGTAGGTCATCTTGATTTTCCATGTGGTGTGTCTAGGAGTTAAGGAGAAAAGAAACATAAAATGCAACTTAACAGTTAAAGACAGATTTATTTTGGGGAATAAACCTGAGACGGGCTTCTGGCTGATTTTGGTCAGGAGTGCTCTCTTTTACAAACTAAGACTATTTATTGGTTTTAGGATGAATGAGCTTATCACAAACTTAGAATGTTTCTGAGCGGGGGAGAAGTTTTGGCAAGGTTGGAATGTCTGTGGTCACATGGGAGGTTATCTTGGGGCTGACATCTTTCCTGCCGGAGGGGAGGTTATCTCAGGGTTGGCATGTATCTGGCCGGGGAGAGGTTGAGAATGTTTTTGGTCAGATGTCATTTGTGGTTTATGGTCATGCTGACCTTAGCCATTCATTAGGCTGATGCCCTTTGGATTTCGACATTTTTTTATCAAGGTGAACTTTAGAATGATGGTGCACATCCAAGATGGTGATGCTCCTGCTCTGTCAGTGTGGTCCAGTTTATTTTTTATTTATATTTTTAGATGGAGTCTTGCTCTGTCACCCAAGCTGGAGTGCGGTAGCTCATTACAACCGCTGCCTCCTGGGTTCAAGCAATTCTCCTGCTTCAGCTTCCTGAGTAGCTGGGATTACAGGCATGTGTCACCATACCCAACTAATTTTTGTATTTTTAGTAAAGACGGCGTTTCACTATGTTGGCCAGGCTGGCCCTAACTCTCAACCTCAGGCAATCTGCCCGCCTGACCTCTCAAAGTGCTGGCATTGTAGGCGTGAGCCACTGCGCCTGGCCAGAGGTCCAGTTTTGATGGTCTTGCTCTCTCTTACTTATCTATGGTCAGCTGGCAGCCTGTCTGGATGCTGGGTGATATCAGATGACCCCACTCTTGAGACTGGTGACTGCAGATTGGTGGATCCTCAGGTGGGATGGCTCATCTCAGTTACCTGTGGTCTATCATTTTCCAGTAAGCTGTCAGCTTTGTTTACATGGCAATGTCAGATTTTCAAGCACAAAAAGAGTAAGCTCGGAGTTATTTTCGAATTTCTGCCTGTGTCACACTTTGCAACATGCTGTGAGTCAAAGGAAGTAATATGGTTAAATACAGATATAAGCAGAGATAAACTTCATCTCTTGATTGAAACAGCTCCAATTTTACTTTGCAAAACTGTGTGCATATAGGGTATGCAACAGTCATGGCTACTTTTGTAAACTGTAGGCTAGCTACTGCTGACACTCAAACTATGTTGAACTGCAAACAACTGGTGCCCACTCTCTGACCTTTCTCCCTTTCTCTTATAATTCTCAGAGCATGTTCTTGATCACAACAAATTCCATTTATAAACAAAACTGTTTCCTCCCATACTTCTTAATTTACTGTGCAAACCTTTTGAGCTATTGATTAGTGAGGAAAAAACCTCTGTCTTAATATTTCTATGTTGTACTGCTTGTCTAAAGGGATCTCTAGAGTTAAAAACAATAAAAGCCATATTTTATTTTTAACAAAGTGAAAGCATCTTATGGTATTTGAGAGTCAGTGACTACATGCCAGAATCTTGTTTTTTCCTTTTTAACACTATGATTTATGGATTGTGCATATGCTTAAACTTCTCTAAAGACTTTCCAGGAACCAACTGCATGATGTCTACATTAATTTTGGTAATAAATCATAAATTTGAAACAGTTGGCTAATGTGTATTGGGAAGTTGGATGACATACAGAGTTTCTACAAAATTTTTAAATGATGGGGGCTCATCCAAAGCAGTAGGACTAAACGATGTCATCTTGCAACATCCCCTATGGAGATGAGGTGAAAATTAATGATTGAATTCTTTCTAGTTGTCAGTAAGCTTATGTCCATTTTGTTACAATCGTGATCATTACACTGATTCAAATTATCACATTGTTGGCTACGATATCAGAGAAAGAGAGAGGAAAGGGAGTGATAAACAATAGAGACAGAGAGTGTGTGTGTGTGAGAGAGAAATGACATGTATAGAGCCTCATATTTATCAATGCAATGCTTTTCTAAAATATATTTCATGGATCACTACCCTTAAAGATCTTTGGAGAAATTATTTTTAAAATAAAAACTTGGAGTAGCAGAAGAAAATAGTTTGGGAGATAATACCAATGATTTTTTTCTCCTTTTGGGGTGTCCATAATATATATCAGAATAATTAAATGCCTTAAAAAATCCTTATGAACCTATCTATATTTGTTTACAGCTTGTTGTTGAAGAAATATAATAGAGCCCTTATAAAAAAAACTTGATAAGATCTGCTGGCCCTGCTCTGAATAATAGAAACTAGACTAGGACAAAAACAGAAAGGGATATTCCTAACTAACTGCAGGCAGCAGTGATGAACATATCCATATTAGATATTCTTTCCTTATGGTACTATAAAATCCAATCTTCTTCATGCTTTGTCCACTCAAGAAAGCAGAAATGTAGTATACAATCACTATTCACAGGGCACCATTAAAATGATTATGCTGAGCCAAAGCAGGAGAATGTGACTGAAAGGAGCAACTAGAATTTTCAGTCAATTCTTTAGTTTCATTATCAAATACACTGGATTTACCCTCTTTACTCAGTATTTGTTTTAAAGTATGAGCAATTGTGTTGAAATCTGAAAAAGGTTCAAGGAGAATTTAAATAGAAAAATAATATTAGCCTAGTTAAGATACAAAAGGCATGTCAAGTATTCATTTGTTAAAAAACATGTGTAAGATTTTCATGTACACGACTCTTACAGTTTGTGCACTGAAGTTACATGAATTAATTTTGTATAGTGTCACAATGATTTAAACAGTCTACTAAATATTAAGCTCTAGACCCTCTTTCATAGTCTTCATCCATCCTACACTTTATTTCTGACCAATAGAAATACTCATCTACAACTTGAGTGACCTAGCCAAATGACTACTCCTATTTTATGCACCTAGGTACTTTCAAATTCAAGACTGACCTTCCGTCTGTAATACACATACATGAACTATTTATGAGACACCAAGAGAATAAAAACAAATAGTAATAACATCTAGGTTTTTCTCTCTTTATCATTATAAAATGACTTCTATTTTAGTTGCCACCTTTAATCCCTTAGAAGATGATGTAGGCCAAAATCACGGTGTAGCAAAAACAAACAAAAGATCAGAAGCCCATTAACCATGTCTCCTTATTCCTCATTGCTGGTTGAAAGCTGTGATGGGTCTATGCTCCAGAACGAACAATGGACACTATGTTAGTAACATTCTTGGGTTGTGGTTTACCATTATTGTAAATGTGGAAAGATTCCTGCTCACAAAAACTTTGCGGTTTTGTTTGGGTTTCAGCCACTAATGAAAGAGAATGAGAAAAACAACCACGTACGCTTCTCTTCTGTTCTGTAATTAACTTTTCTGTGGTACACTCCTTGACTTCTGGTTATGTTCCTATGTAGAATCATAGTAGACTCTCTGTGGCCCATTTTCCTTCAAAACCATTAAAGCGGAAATGGTAATTTATCTTTCATTTGTTTATTTACTATTAAGGGTGACTCACAAAAAGGAAACATAACTATTTACAATTATCTCATATATTTGAACAATGGGCATATTTGGTAGTACCTAGGAATTAGGTATTTATGGCAGATGATGCTGACCAGAGTTAACCTCATCTCAGTCATTCTACATTTTAATCCAATGCAGAGAAACTGTGCTAATATATTTTAATACCCCTCTGCATTCAAAGTTTTCAATAATTCTGGACTTACACGCTAAATGTAAGTTAATACCAGCACTTTTCTCCATTCAGAAATTTTTATAAGAATATAGTTATTCTAAGCACATTTCTTGATGCAGCAGAAAGGCAGGAAAGAACAATAGATCTTTCACCCCCTCTTCATGTAAATCGAAATGGTCAGTTGTTCAGAAGTTTTTCTGTCACAGTTGTGTTTCTATTTAAAGTGCTTGCTTATGTCAATAAAACTTTGCTTATAAGAAAACTGAAATTTTCACAAATAGATGAGTCTGCAATTAATCATAGCCTGATAGACTCAGTATGAATATCTGGTCTAACAGGGCCTCATTTAATCATGGTTGAAAGGACTTTGCCCAGTATATAGCAGTAGATCTGGAGAGCATTCTAGCCACCACTCTCCAGCCTGATTCCTGTTCTAAGAGGATCCCGTTTGGATAGAACAGAGGAAACCCATAGAGATGTTGCTATGTATGATATTGGAGATTATTGAAATTGAAATCACAGAACAGTTCCTAACTGTGAGACACCACTAATTCCAAAAGTGTTGAAATAATATAACATTTCCTCAGTTCGGATTTAAAGCTATATCTCTCCTACATTATGTTAAAATAAATCTAAATACTCCTTTTCACTGTGTTTAATAATAATCATCCAAGGTTCATACTCAAAATGGAATATGTTTTGAATTATATAAAATGCTTTAGGACTAGAGAACATCTTTGCATTTGGTCTTTCAGAATTGCTCATAATCATGCAAAGTATCCTGGATAAATTAGATTTATTGCCATACTAAAGTATTTTAATACTAACTTCAGCTTGAAAACTCTTTAGAAATGGAATCTGTTACAAAAACTCAGGCAAAGACCTAAGAATATCTTTGGGAATGGTTACCTCTGTAAATAATACTATTTATGAATATTTTATTATTTATTGATAATTTACATTTCAACTAGTAGTCTTCAGAAAAAAATTAAACATCAGGAGTATAAACTTAAGAATGGCATACTAAAAAATGTAGCTTTGGAGGGGTGGATTTTGACTACTTGGTCTGCCTATCTATGCAATTCATTCTTAAAAATAATATGGAGAACTACGAAGTTTCAATGACAGAAATGGATACTTGGAGAACTTTTTGAGAAGTTTGTGCTAAGAATAGTCAGAAAGTATCATTTTTCAAAAAGTCTACCAGCTTGAGCTGTGATCTTGTCTATTCTTAGTAGCTGAGGGGGGTCAACTCCTCTTAGTGCTTCAACGTAAGATTTCACGAGATAGTATAAAGTAGCAAGAGAAATGCTGTTTCTGATTTGTAAATACGGTATTACTTTTTTCTTCTTTCAGGTTTCATCTAGGGCTCATAAAGAGCAAAATAAACCATTGGCCTTGTTAACTTTCTTAAAAAAATAGTGACATTTTATTAGAAATGCCTGGACATGTTTTCGGAATCAGTTTGTGTTTTCTTAAAGTGTCATTTATAAATTGCCATGCATTTATCATCTCTGGCACACTAAACATATTCCTATTGTGACCGGGTTGTGGGACATGGGGGAGACTCAGCTTCCCGATGGGATGTGCTCAGGTCCTTGGGCTCTCCACAAAAGAATGTGTAGGAGGCCTGGTGCCGTGATACTGTTCAAGTAAACATGGAACCCCAAGAGCTTTTTTAGAAAGGCGATTTATTGGATAGAGAGAAAAGAGAAGTAGGGAGAGAGAAAGCCAGCTCCCACGCAGTCGTGGGAAGGGATTCCAGGGAGGGAAATCTGCACAGGTAAGGGACAGAAGGTCTTTTAATCTGGGAGTTATTCCCGCCCCATCCAAGTTTTTGTGACATGAGAGCAGCTCCTTCAAACTTCCGCTGGAATGACTGATCTTCGATTCTGACATCTGATTGGTTGATTGGCCTACAGTCCTCCCATAGATTTTCCCGGGCTTTCTAAATAAAAGGAGCTCCCCTGGGCCCTCTATCTTCCCCCTTCGAAAGTTAAACAAAGACCTCTAAGCTCTCAGATGGAGACATGAAAGAAGGCAGGTCAGACTAAGAAGTGCTTGCCTTTGAAACCACGCCCCTTGTGGACCCGGGAAGAGAAGTTAACACATTCCCTCACTATCACAGTTTCTTATTCTACAAGCAAAATAGATTTAGAATAAAGAATTTTATAATAGCAAAGACCTGGAACCAACCCAAATGTCCATTGACGATAGACTGGATAGGGAAAATGTGGCACATATACACCATGGAATATTATGCAGCCATCAAAAACAATGAGTTTGTGTCCTTTGTAGGGACATGGATGAAACTAGAAACCATCATTCTCAGCAAACTGACACAAGAGCAGAAAATCAAACACCTCATGTTCTCACTCAAAGGCGGGTGTTAAACAATGAGAACACATGGACACAGGGAGGGGAGCAGTACACACTGGGGTCTGTTGGGGGGAAATGGGGGAGGGACGGGGGGGTGGGGATTTGGGGAGAGATAGCATGGGGAGAAATGCCAGATATAGGTGAAGGGGAGGAAGGCAGCAAATCACACTGCCACGTGTGTACCTATGCAAAAATATTGCATGTTCTTCACATGTACCCCAAAACCTAAAATGCAATAAAATAAATAAATGGGGGAAAAAAAGAATTTTATAATATTTCAAAAAGGGAAGAGGAGTAAAGCTGAAGCTCATGTTTTAATTTACATAAAGAAAAGTCCTGAATTGAAAGAGATGATATGGAAATTCTTTAACAACCTGCTTGTGGTAGATACTTTCAATAGTGTTTGCCAACTGTAAGCAACAGAGTAGACCTCACAAACGCACATGTGGTTCACATGAGAACCAGCTTCAAGCCAGGGGCTTACAGTCACTACTATGCCTTGCCAAAGAAAGAATAGTATATTTTGTTGCCTTCTTCCTCTATATTTTAGTTAAAAAGAAATGAGATTAGTACTCTTGCTATCTTGGTTATCTTGTTATAGACATATGATCAACTACCTTTTACAATAACAGAAAAATAAAGGACAGAAAAGTCATTTCTTTTTCCAAATCTCTGTCTATACTAGAAAATATGTTTACCTTCTCAAAGGTCTAATTAATATCAAAAGGATAAATTATTTAAATAGATATATTAACTATTCAATGAAAAGTGTTGTTTTGAAATCACAAATAAAGTGTTGACTTACATAGCTGGATAATGAACAAATCAGTGTTCATATTACCCTGGAGGAGATATATGTATACATATAGTCATTTTGGCACAGGGTGTATCTCCTGCTGTGGAAATATACAGGCAACACCTTGAAACTGTTTTCTAAAGAGCAGTCTGTCTACCAGGCTTACAGCTCTAATCCTCATGATTCTTCATATATATGCACTCCTAAGACATCGTTGTGGTCACTTGTTTTTGTGACTGTTAGTCAAAGCCATGTCATTTGAAATACTCTTCATCATTCCCTGTTCTTAAGTAGTTTCTTCCAACTTCATTAGTGCCTTCCAATGCTCCACATGACTCAGAAGAACCTTTCAAAGATCAGGGCTAAGATAACTGCTCATCTCAAAAACCAACACTGCTCTCTTTACATTTCTCAAACTTCACTTACTTCACTTACTTCTGTAAGTGAAGTTTGAGAGATGTAAATCGCCTTCTGTAAATTTCGTTTCTCAAGCCACGTGTACTTCCATTTCATTTTAAAAATATTTCATGCTTTTAGAAACTTCAGAATTTGTTTTCACATTTTCTATTTCTGCTGTTGGAAGTCTTCTTCTTGTCCCCATATATAGGCTGTGAGCTCTTTATCTGTGTTTCCATAACACACTGTGCTTCTGAACTTGACCTTATCCTGGCTCTATGCTCACACATAAAGAGATTCATTTGTTTGTATTTCTAAGTGGAAATAAAATTTCTTTGTGGTTAGTGCCTGTTCCTGAATTCCCAACACTTGAAAAAAGGCTTAGCCTAGAATATATGCTCAATAAGTATTTATTGAATAAATATATTAATAAATGATGGCAAAATAAATAGTGCTGAAAGGAAGCAAGACAGTAAGTGCTATCTTCTGAGAACTTTCCAGACTATAAACAAGTAGTCTTCAAAACCTGTTACACAATTAAGATAAAGCTGTTTGCTACTCTTATGTCTTCATTCCATGTTGTTTTGTAAGTTCATTTTGACTCCTAGTTTGAAAATACTCTAGCACAAGCAACTGTTTTCAGGTATAAACTTGTAAGTATATAGAGGAGACAGAAATTGGAATGGTGTAATTTTAGAAACCATAAAAACTTTCTCTGAAAAAAATTCCTTTAGAAAGATGTAACCATATATGAAATTCATAGATTTATGATTCAAAACTTTAGTATTTAAAACCTGAGCACACATTAGCAGAGGTTTTTTTTCTTCTTATCTCCAGTGTCTTTCCATTTATGCCAATGAACTAAAGTATGTATTGTAGAGTAGGTTAGAGTTGGGTTCCAAATCCTGGCCTATATATTCATTATCTTGTTATGCTGAACTAGAATCTAAAGTTTTCAGATGTCACTTTATCTGTGAAAAGATAGCAATTCTATGATATGAGAAGTAGTAAAAGACAGTAGATAAAGAAATAGCTTCTAGAAAATACTGCCCATGTTCAAATCTCAACTAGACAGGTTTAAATATTGTGAGAACTTAAATGTATTACTTAGCTTAAGTCTAGTACTTATCATCTGTCTATAAAAGAAACCTAATAATAATACTACTAATCTAAATATGTATCTTACAGATTTGTCCTGAGGTCTCATAGAGATAAGCAAGAACAAAGAATGTCTGGCACACAGTGAGTGCTCAATAAGAGTTAGCTAATGCTTTTATTACTGAGTCTTATTGTAAAGTCTGGTAAATAACAGTTTCCTTTCATGTCTGTGAAAAACTTAACACAATGCCTCTCTCTCAATGAGTAGAAGTTCAGTAAATTCTTATTCTTAGATATTTTTTTACACATGTTTATTAAGCTCCTTTTTACACATAAAACATTTCACCTTAACTTTGAAAACATTGAGAATCAGTTTCGTGATAGTTCAAAAGGGTTATCAAAATCTTGGTTTAAGGGGAGAACAGTTTCTATGGATTATTTATAAATTCAGTGCTGTAGACTGTTAGTCAAAGCCATGTCATTTGAAATCTGTTTCATTTTTACTGTCAAATAAGTATTCAAAAGACAGAAAAAAAGAAGGAAAGAAATATGAAATACAGAAAGAAGTAAGAAAAAAGAGAAAGCAAAGAAAGAAGGAAAGAAGGAAAAGAAAAAAGGCATGAGGTTTGAATACAGGGGGTAGTAACAGGCTATGAGCTTTCTTGCTATTCATGCATTTGGTTTGGAGCATGTGAAGGATATAAACCTGTGGAGAGATTCTCTGAAAGGTGGTGATTCTCAAAACTTTAAAAATGCATGCCCGGTTGGCAATAGCTTTCAGCATGGCCTCACATTTAAAGCTTGTCCCAAAACAAGTGATATCAAACTTATGCATGCACCAACACTTTTGAGCTTGTCATTAGATTTCAGAAAACATATGCAAAATATTCTTCAAAAATTAATTATACAGCAGAATAATACTGATGTTGAAATATTAATAAAGGTCCTGAGAGACTGTTCAGTTATTTTTGCTCCAAATATAGTAAATTTCTGCTCATGTATTATACATTGTTTAAATTTGTGTAACATAAATAATACATAACTTACTAATTTATTTATAAGAGTCACAGTTTTTTTCACCTTTTCTAGTTTCACAGCATATTGTTATTCATATTCCTCAGGTAAGCTAATCACCTGTGTCAGCTGAGCATTGGTCAATGTGCATAAAATATGAAACCATTAACATGACTCATATTAACTTTTGAGAAATTCTAAGATGGATTAAAATGGTTAATTGAAAAGGAAAAGTAAATGTACATGGACTGATCTTGTTATCCAATCCAGCATATATTATTTTACAAATAAACATTTGGACTTTGAATTCATTGCAATGATAATACAGATAAAAGGTGAATGTTGACAAAATGACAAAATGCAACTTTTAAGATCTTTACAAAGTAAATAATATATTTTATTTGTAAAACAATTTTGAGACACAATCTCTCAAAATCAGGATGCAATGTCTTAACATACACACTTTTCAGAAGGATGTGTCTCATTCAATAAGGATTCAAAAATTCATCAGATTACCCCACATTAGCAAAACTGCACCTACCTGATATTCTTTGACTTACGAACGAATCTGAAAGAGGCTTAGGGATAATCTTTCCAGTGAAATTCTTCCTTCTCTTTCACTTTTTGGAAGTCAAAATTAAAGCAAAATGTGTCTGGGGTGTTCTATTCGGTCTGGATGCAATCAAATTAATTCTTTGATTTGAGCACGATTTCATTTTCACATGAGACGCTATAGAATAGAATCAGAAATAAATTGGCACTGTGTGTATAATTCTATTCCTAGCTTTTAACAAGATATCCATAGGGATTAGCATTTCAAGAGAAATACTATTAATATATGAAACGGAAAAGCTGTAAGTTAGTATTGGTTATTACTCTTAAAAGTCATTTCATAAATAGGCATAAGTAAGTGGGTGAGCAGGAAAAATTTCCTTTCTTCACTCTTTGTCTGGATAGACACCAAATCAAGAAAATGAGAATTAACTTTTGTGTTTAATGTTTCTTTTCTGGGTTTCCCTTTATTTTGTTTTTCATGGTATGACTTTCCCCAACCCAGGAGCCAATTTGGTTCTAGGGATCGCCACATAAAGTCAATGGAGAGTAGCAGGACAATAATATCAATAAAAGAGCAATCATTGGTACTTTTGGAACAATTCTAATATAAAACTAGGTAATTGACATACAATGAATTCAATACATTAATTCTGTGGATTGATTTTCATTGAAGCCATAAAATAAACACCACGAGAAAGTTACTCTTATTTTCTGCATCTTACAATAGAGAAAACTAAGGCATAAAACGGTTACATGACCTACCAAACTAAAAAGAACTACAAATGCTGAAACCAACTCCAATGATAAAAACAGACACGCAGTAAAAGAATGTCTTAACCATTATATTATATTAATACTTTAACTCACTTTTACTATAATTTCTAGGGGCAAGGACCAAATTGTATTTATCTGTAACATCCCCAGTATGGAGTGCCATAGAAAGTTCATTGAAAAGATAATATTCTATTGGTGAAAGTCTTTGAGGAATATATGTGTGTGTATATATATATATATATATATATACACACACACACACACACACACACACACACACACACACATATATATATATATTTCATATATGTGTATATATGTATGTATATTTTGGAGACAGCATCTCCCTGTATCACCCAGGCTGGAGTGCAATGGCATGATTGTGGCTCATTGCAGCCTCAAACTCCAGGGCTCAAGTAATCCTCCTGCCTAAGCCTCCTGTGTAGTTGAGAGGCCATGGATACATGTCACCATGCCCAGCTAATTAATTTTTTTTTTTTTTTTTGTAGAGACAGGGTTACACTGTGTTGCCCAGGCTATTGAATTACTGGGCTTGAGGGATCCTCCTGCCTCAGCTTCCCAAAGTACCTGGCCAGAGACACATCATATTGACCCAACAGTTATACATTATCAACTATGGGCTTTGCAATGACCTCTTTTGAGTAGTTCTCAGTGGCCAGTTGTGAAGTAGGTGTTGGTCTTCCAGTAGTAATCTGTTTCGCCATGTTAATTATTTAGATTCATTATCAGGCTCCTGCCAATGTGGTTTTTGGCATTTCCTTCTGGAGCCTGAAGATTTTCTATTGGCTGTTTGTCATTGTCAAACAGCACACTGTCTCGTCCTTTGGTGTGATTATGAAAGTCCTAATTGCTTACTGAGGAAAGTCTCTAAGAGGATCTCATAATGGATTAGAAGAAAGTGAAATATCTTGAAGCCCAATGAAGGTCAAAAAGTTCAAGGAAATACTTTCACAGGTGTGTGCAATGTATATCTAACTATCTAGCTAGCTATCAGAAATGTATAACAGTGTATTCTGTGGCTTGTTTCTGTAGAGTCAGAATAATTCAATAGATGCCAAGTAGTTACACATGCTAAAACTAGAGGCTCAAATATCTATTTAAAAAATCACCTAAAGATTGTAAAACTACTTTTGCTAGTAGTATCCTTTACCTGACCCCAGGTCACTTAGGAAACATCAAAGTATTAATCAGAAAGTTGAACAATCTGATTTTGAGAGTTTCCGTAGAGAGCTATTAAGAAAGAACAGGCCAGGCACAGTGGCTTTCACCTGTAAGCCCAGCACTTTGGGAGGCTGAGTAGTCCCAGATACTCGGGAGGCTAAGGCACAAGAATTGCCTGAAGCCGGGAGACAGAGGTTGTGGTGGGCTGAGTTAGCACTACTGCACTCCAGACTGGGTTACACAGTGAGACTCCATGCCAGAGAAAGAGAGAGAGAGAGAGAGAGAGAGAGAGAGAGAGAGAGAGAGAGAGCGAGCGGGAAAGAGGGAAAGAGGGAAAGAGGGAGAGAGAGAGAGTTATTGAAGTGCATTATGACAGCTTTGTAGAGTTCAAGGAAATGGGAGCGGCATCTGGTTTATACTAGGAGAAAGGTTCAACCAGGTAGTCTGACTAGTTCAGCCTAACAAAGCAAAGACCAGCAGAACAAAAAGATAACTACATTTAAAAAACTTGAATGTGCAGGTTCTGCCAGGATAAGCATACACCAACATTGACTGTGGTTTACTCTAGGGGGAGGGAAGCCCTGTCTATAGACAGATTCAAGATGCTTTGTGACTGCAACAGAAAGTGGCTTGAGGTGGGAAAACTTAGTTTGTTCTGGCTGCTATAAGTACCATAGGCTGTGTGGTTTATAAACAGCAGAACTGTATTTCTCATAGTGCTGCATGCTGGATGTCTGAGATCATGGTGCCAGCATTGCCAGATTGTGGTGAAGGTCTTCTTCTATTGCAGGCTGCTGATTTCCTATTTAATACAAACATCGTGGAAAGAGGATGGGAGAGCTCTCTGTAGTGTTTTGTAAGGGCACTAATACTATTCATGAGGCCTCCATTCTCATGACTTAATTACCTCCCAATGACTCCATCTCCTATTACTGTCACAATGGGAGTTAGGATTTCAGCGTATTAATATTAAGGAGACACAAACTTTCAGTCTGTTTCCTTGAGCACTTGATATAGAGAAGACAGTTGATAAGATACCAGCGGAGGGGGTAACCCCAGTGCCGAAAGACCCCCAGCAGCATGTGCATGTGTATGTGTGATGTGTGCATGTGTGTGAAACAAATTAAACTCCTCTTGAAATAACATTTCCGTAATTGGTACCAGCCATACACAGATTACGACATTCCAGAAAGAATGTTGATTTCTCCCTTTTTTCTCTCTCTGCTCAACCTCTGCTTGGGAATTGTTTCAAACATCAGCTAAGTGAGAGGAAGAGCAGATGAATTCAGAAATAAGGAAAAAAAGGGAGCCAGTTCTGCTTTATTCCTAACTATAGGTTTCTCAGGCTGAAATTGACTCATGCTTACCGGAAGGATAGCATAAGGATGAGATCATGAAGTTTATATATTTTTTTCTGGATTGAAAGTTACTCTTGGAAAAAGGGAAGATTTGCTTATTATCTGGCAGTGCTATGGTTTGAATGTGTTCTCCAAAGCTTGTGTGTTAGAAACTTATTTCCCAGTGCAAGAGTCTTGAAAGGTTGTGAGGAAGTAAAACCTTTTGGGTAAATGGGGAAATTTTTAGAACCCCTAGCTCCTGAAAAGGTTAACACGGGTACTTCAACCATATCGGGAGGCTGTGTTCAGAGTTTTGGTAAGCAACTGAAAATTACTATTCAACTACATTCTGATACTGCTTGCAAGTTCAATAGAAGCTAGGAAACAACCACCAGGAAGAGAAAATTTTGTGAGTCATGGTCACAAGTTCTCTCCTCACACAGGACTAGTGTGCAAACACTGAGCAACTCAGAATTACTTGGGGATATAAGCCCAGACAGCCCTAACCAACAACGACAACCCTTTCAGGTCCCCTTCCACGCTTCGTAAGCTTTTACTTTTGCTCGCTCAATAAACTGCTTTGCTGTTCACGCTCTGGATCCGTGAACTCTTGTTTGGAGCTGTAAGCCTTAAGGCTCTCTGCTCAATTCTTCGAGCAAGGAGAGCCAAGCACCTGAGCCCAGAACCCAAGCTGGGCACAGAGAAAGGCCTTTCTCAGGGCCCTCCTTGGGCCCAGAAACCATAATTTTGGCAACAGTTGGGACTTTAAGAGGTGATTAGGTCATAAAGGCTCTTCATGAATGGATTAATGTTGTTTTTGCAGAAGTGGGATTATTGTAAAAGAAAACTTGGCCCCCTCTTGCTCTCTCTCTCTAGCCGTATGATGCCTTTTACCACATTGTGACACAGCAAGAAGGTCCTCACTAGATGTAACTCTTTGATCTTGGATCTCTCAGCCTCCGGAGTCATGATCAGTCAATTTCTGTTCTTTATAAAATACTCATTCTCAGGTATTCTGTTATAATGCACAAAACAGACTAAGACAGAAGGTAACCAGAAAAGTTTTGAGACATGCCGGTTCTATTATTCAGACGCTTAGTAAAGCAGTAAGAAAGACTATTCGAGGCTTCCACTGTAGGTTTCAACATTCTTGCATTAAGGGAGAGAGATCATGTTTCACTCTGGGTACTGCAAGGGCAAGTGGAAATTGATACCCAGGAAGCAGGGTGAAAGAGACCAGTGGACGGAAAATTACTAAGAGAAGACATTAAGTGTAGGGATATCCTTACTAAAACAAATTAACTTTACTTTTGCTGAAGGGAGGCCAAGGAGATCAGGTATCAAAAGTGAGGTGGGGCAGTTCTTGTTAAAATGACTTAGCATGTTTCTTGTTATAACTGAACTAGGCAGATTGAAGAGAGAGCCCAAGATTAAGGCCTATTTTAAAAGAGGGCTCAGAGGACTTTGGCTAAAGATTAGTCAAATAAAGAGTCTTTGTTGCAAGGGACTGTAAGAATAGGAGTGGGGCTGAATGGATAAAAAAGAAGGAATAAGATGATGCCCAGGGAAATAAAGCAGTCATATGAAAGGGCAAATAGTTACGCCCAGTTTCTTCCTAATAGAACGTAGCTTATGCAATTATATGCATAATTATGGGTAATATGTGCCATTCACTGGGTTAAATGCTTTATGTGCATTACCCTCTTTAAATTCATTTAAATTTAAATGGCAAACATTGCTTTATTTGATCATTAAAATAGCAAGTAGGAGAGAAAATAAATGACCACGATTAACATAAATCTTTATTGGCAACTATTGGGCAGAAAGATGCTCTACAGGTGCATTCTGACTTGGAGAAGACAAAGAGAATATGGGACTTTATCACAGGGTTTTAGCAGAAAAATGTCTGCAGATGTTTGACGAGTTTCAGGAATGGGAATAGAGAAATTATTCTTGAGGGTTACCAATCAATGTTTGGGTGGTGTTTACCAAGAGTAGTGAGGAGAAACAGGTGGTAGCATCATGCACACGAGTGGGGAGAAACAGCTGCAGGGGACAAGGGCTTGTGAAGGTAAAGGCCGCAGAGGAAGATTCCTCTGTGTCTCTCACACAGGGCTTTCATTTATTCCTCCACCACAGAAAAAGTTAATTTGGCAATTTTGATTTGGGAAATGTGTTAGAAGTGTTAAGGATAAATTCTTATCATTATAATTCTAGCTTTCAACTGCATTTCTGAAGCTACCTTTAGAGAAACACATCTTGAGTGGAATTTTTTAAATTTAGTAAAAACCAGGATGGATCTAGCTCTGCAAAGACATGCAGGCGCACATGCATGTGCACACACACACACACACACACACACACACAAAGAAAGGGGGCAATAAGTATGACACACACACACACACACACACACACACACACACACACACAACCTATTCACAAACATTTACAACAAGAGCTACCCCTCGAGTACTGATAAGAGCAAATTGGGAGCCTTGTGGCTATTTGCAGATAGAAATATTTCTAGATACGCAGTAAGGACAAGTATTCTGGAAATGTCTTATTTGTTTCTATATCTCATAGAATAAAAACTGTATGCTGAAAAACGTGGCAGATATTCCATTGTTTTCTGGTCATCCATGTAGTCTGACAGTAACTTAATTTTAATCTGCAAATAGGAAGGAAGGTATAAGATGCAAGCACAAATAACCAGTTTTTATCAAATAGAAGAAAATATTAATTTTGTGACTTACCATTATTTTATGTGATATTTGGAAAACCAAATAAAATGCTGGCAATTAACATATGACAAAATACTTTCCTATTTAAAAATCTTATTATATTCATCTAATGATCTTTTTTAGACCCATTTTAATATATACTTTTTATCATATATCAAACTTGAAAACATGTAAAATGACATGTAAGTGAAATAAAGTGGTTGAAGTATTTCTAAAACATTTGCCTTTTCTAAGGTTATTTCTGAGTCACCTGTTCTCTCTGAGTGATAAATGTCATAATTTTTCCACATAACACCATCATGTATGGCATCAAAGCATCTATAGGGTAGAATGTCTTAAATGAGTGCTCTACCATTTTCTTTAGAATGTTCTTTCAAACTCATACAACTTAGTCTGCAAGTTTTAATTAGCAAGCACCTGCTTTACCACCTTACAACTACTGCCCAGATGGCTGTGATTGTTAGACTTTGTAGATGTCATAGATATTAAATGTGAAAAATATGCACCTTGGAATTCACAAAATACTGCAAGTGAGCTTAATTGTAACTTTCAAATGTACCCTTAGAAAAAAAGAAAGCCTTATATTTCCTCAGGATTTGATGTAGGATGTAAAATAATGGGAACAAAGTAACATTTGCATTTGAAAGATGTTCGTTTAATTCTTCAGTTATAGAGCAGGGAAAGGTATTGAAATCTTGTTTTGGGCTTTCTTACACTGTTGTTCTTTATTTTTCACGTTATTATTCTTTTTGTTTTGTCTTTGCTTTGTATCTTTTTGTTTCCTCTGTTCTTCTGTTTCTTACTTTTGAATCTCACAGGCATGTAAGTGCCTTTAAGAGCCTCGGTTACCTGTGAGAGCATAAAAATTAGTTCCTAATATGAACTAATTAAAGTCATCATTAAACGTGAAAAGCCACTCTCATCATTAACTTTTAAGTTTGCTTGGTCTTTTCTTTTCTCTGCTTCTAAAGAGGATTTGAGATTTCTTTGTTCTATTTTCTCCCCTCTGCCAACCTGTTAGGAAGGTCAGCCTTGCTAGCTAATTCTTTTGGATTTGCAGCTGAAGGATTCTGAATAAAAGGTCAGTGGCTAATTGTTTGGGAAGGAAAATAGAAGAATAGGGACATAAACTAGGCTGATTTTAAAAATCTAGAGGGTCTGAAGGAGCTATATCACATTTTGTGGTATCATGTGTCATGTGTTTAAAAAATATCAATATGTTCTAGTTATTTGGCAATACAGGAAACTCAAGCCATTGGGAAAGTAAGTTTGTTTATTTTTTGATGTTGTTTTTACTGACACACCTTAATGAGAATTTGGTAATATTGAAATGATCCCAAATTCAAATGTATTCAGTGATCCATACATAAAGAAACATTTTTTTAAAGTAATTTATTTTAGAGAAACACAGTGAATGTGGGAAACTGAAAAAGGCATGCTCTAACTAAAAATACTCAAACTCAACAATTTTACTAACACTTTGGACAAACACCATTGCAACCTCAACCCAATTAAAGGTAGATGGTGTGAAACTTCACACATTACATATTTTTTAAAAATAACTTTTGATCACACTTGATATGGAATACAAATAAGGAGAAAATACAGAATTTGAAGCTGTGGTTTAAGACTTAAAATTAAGGCTTGATGTTATGTGCTGTGTTGGCATCTGGTTGGATATTAATTGCCCTAACCACAAACACTCTCCCCATTCTGCTCTTGATAAGGGCCTTCTAACCAAAACAAACAAACAAACAAACAAACAAACAAACTCCTTTGCAATGAGACTTAGTAGCAGGTTTTATTTCCATGTCAGCCCATGGAATGATTCAGAAAGCCACTCATATTCTTTCATGGGTCAGCCCTATCCTCTTGATACTGCGAAGTCTGGCTCCCACAGTCCCCACTTGCTCACTGCTTCTAAATGCAACCCCCGTGTGGTTCTTCGTGGCAGTCAGCATCCGCCTCCCATAAACGGTGAGTATATGTGACTATTAAACTGCTGTTACTCTTTTAACTATCTAGTGTCCTGTGTTATATATGTTTGGGCATCCCCGTAACTCTAGGGCAGAAATCCCTCCTTCTCCCATGCTGTGAAAACAAGTTGACTAAAACAGAGGAAGTGGTCTCATACAGAATAAAAGCTCAAAAATTATGTGCTGAAATGAATGAGTGCCCCTGATAAAGAACAAATACAAGAATTACTACAACATTTTCATGTTTCAGTTGTTTGCAAAGAGTGCAGATGCTTTCAAATACTAAAAATTATATAAACCAACTTCACAAAATCAGTAAATCTCTATTCCATGAAGGGGAAGATGTTTTGCAACACTTAGAGTGTAAAGATAAATACCAAATTATTTCTGAAGGGCTGTTTTTGCAAACATTCTTTCCTTGGGGCTTCTGGAACATTTGGTTTTTAGCCTCCAGTAGGCTGAAACTGCCTCAGGACAGAAATGTCTTCACTGCGCCCTCCTTTCATTATCCTGCCTCTAGGCTGTGTTAAAAGGAAAAGACAGTGTCTTGGTTTACTATAACTTGGAGAAAGTTTTGCCTTTCTGATTGTGTAGGGAAAGGTATTGGGGATTTGCTTATGTGTTTCTTCATAGGTGTTACTATATCACACTTAAACAAAAACAGTCAGATAGCTGTTTTTGTTTAAGTGTGATATATGTATCATGTGTATATTGCAGAATGATGTGAGCTCCCCAAGGGCAAAATGTTTTGTTCCTCAATATTTGCATTTGTGAAACTTGTATAATGTTTAAGATACAAAAGCTACTCAATTAATATTTTCTGACTTAATATAAATGTATATCATGTATATTTGCTAACACTATATGTGTGTGTGTGTGTGTGTGTGTATATATATATATATGTGTGTGTATATATCTCTAGGAAATGTGTTTGGTAAATTATGTAATTATTATTATGGAATTTTACTTATACTTTTTGCCATTTCCTTTTAATTATTTCTTATAACATTTGTCCTTATAATCAATATATCTCATAGTTGCCACATCAACTATTTCTTTTTTCTTTCTTCTTAACTGATTTTATTAGTGTTATGGTTTGGCTGTGCCCCACCCAAATCTCATCTTGAATTGTAGCTCCCATAATCCCCGCATGTCATGAAACGGACTTGGTGCAAATTAATTGAATCATGGGGGTGGGTATTTTCTGTGCTGTTCTTGTGATAGTAGGACTCATGATACCTGATGGTTTTCTAAAGGGCAGTTCCCCAGCACATGTTCTCTTGTCTGATGCCATGTAAGACATGCCTTTTTTCCCCCTTCACCTTCCACCATGATTGTGAGGCCTCCCCAGCCATGTGGAACTATGAGTCCATTAAACCCATTTTTCTTTATAAATTATCCAGTCTCGAGTATTCCTTCATAGCAGTATGCAAATTATAAATTATACACAATCTTAAATTTTAAAGCAAATAAATGCTGCTTTTGTCAAATTAGCCTGTCACCACAAAGAACAGTAGTATATGTACCTTAAATGGTCTTAAATAGCCTTTTCATAATTACAGGTATTGATCGACTTACCACCTATGCAACTTATGACCATTCGACTTTACGACCAGAATCGCTAGCCACGACTGCTCCGCATCTGGCAGCGCAAACGTTGCCCAGCTGGGCGTACAACAGTGCGGACCAGCTTCTGGCAGCACTACCATCTACACATGCACCATTTCAACTGTACATATAGCCTACTCAACTTACGACCAAATCGTGTTACGAATGGTCAGCAGTCCCAACCGTGGTCATAAGTCGAGCACTAGCTGTAATGACCATTAGAGTTGATCAACATGTGCTTACACTTTGTGCCTTTGTCAACAATAGCTTTCTAATTTTTTTGATACTTCCTTCTTAAAATAAAAACTAAAGAAGAATGAAATTGGTAAATGTAGAACAGTTATATTTTGTGGGTTCTTTTTCTCTGGAGAAACATAACTAATACATTGGCAAAAACAGGATTAGAACAGTGCTTCTCTTTTTGTGTAGCCTGAGATTCCTTGAATTCTGGGGATACAGCAAACTCAAATTAAACTGTTCTATTTTCTACTTTATTATGTGCAAACTTTATGTACTCGTGTGTGTGTGTGTGTGTGTGTGTGCGTGTGTTTACCAAACATCATTTGGATCTTCAAGTCATCCTCTATAATTTATGTTTCTCTGATAAGACCTACTGGATTCCTGGGTATAGGAAAAAGCACGTATTCAGAACTGCCTAAATTGAATAATGATTTTATTTCTGGTCACTGTGATTGGATTAGTGAGCAGCTCAGAGGGAATAAGTTGATGCTTTCTTGGATCTATCAACAAAGAGTGGTTTCCTTCTAAAATTCTTTTCACTAAAGATAATTGATATGGTTTGGATTTGTGTCCCTACCCAAATCTTATGTGGAACTATCATCCTCCATATTGGAGGAGGGGCCTGGTGGGAGAGAATTGGATAATGGGTGCAGACTTCCCCATTTATTGTCTTGTGACAGTGAGTGTGTTCTCACAAGATCTGATTGTGCAAAAGCATGTGACACCCCCTCCCTCTCTCATCTTCCTGCTCTAGCCCTGTAAGATGTGACTCCTTTCTCTTTGCCTTCTGCCATGTTTGTAAGTTTCCTGAGATCTCCTCAGCCATGCTTCCTGTACAGCCCATGGAACCATGAGCCAATTAAAAATCTCTTCTTTATAAATTACCCAGTCTCAGGTAGTGTATTATAGCAATGTGAGAGTAGACTAAAACAACAATGTAGCAGCTCATATATGTTTAAAGCTGCCACCAGATAAAACAAGCAAAGAAGACAGTACAATGTAAGGGGTATAGACTGAATATTAATGAATCATTAGAGCTCTTGGGGCCAGCCTCATCTGATCACACATAGTTTTCTGATATATATTCTGATAGTTAAGACTAATATATCATTTAATTTAGATTAGTTAGAGATGTGATTCTCTCACTAGAAACCGAGAAACCTTGACAAATACTCTGTAACACCATTAGTGTATGTTTTTGTTTTAATTTGGAAAATGTTGTCACATTTCATACACTGACAAACATCACCATGAAGAAAAAATTTGGCATAGGTGATTTATTATGTCTAAATAGCCACATATTTGTCAAAATAATATATTCAATTTATCACCAAAGAGGTGAACCTTCCATGATAGTTACAGATGCATGTAACCTTGCATATTTATAGAATTTTGTGGTTTTCCAAATCCTATTCCATGAGTTATCTCACTCAGGTATTAATCAAGGCTATTATATGGTTTAAAAATGTATGATGACTTCATTGTATTATCTATAATTTAAAGTTTGCATAATGCTGAGGGTCATTGGATGATTATGGAGAGCCAATATTCTATTATTAGCAAAAAGATAATAAGATCTTAAAGAGAGAATATGTGATAAATAACCTTTTGGCTGATGTTTTCAATATGATGAAGCGCCTGTAAAGATTACTCTAAGACATGTTTTTGGCAATACCATAAATACACATAATATAATGTGGTTTTAAAATAATGTCATATTATGAATGCCCACATACCTCTAAAGGTAATACAGAATGTTCAGAATAGTCATATCCCTCAAATGGTTTGTCTCCACTATTCTCCTGAAAACTTAATCCGATCAAGTCCCTACTGTACTAAAACAAACAAACAAACAAACAA
The DNA here is from genome assembly GCF_009761245.1 of Sapajus apella. NCBI lineage: Eukaryota > Metazoa > Chordata > Mammalia > Primates > Cebidae > Sapajus > Sapajus apella. The sequence goes on from NW_022436945.1 coordinate 18,655,560, forward strand.
ACAAACAAACAAAAAACCTGGCCTTCTCTTGCTCACAGGATAATATCTAAACTCTTTATACTTCGCTTTCTTACCCCATACAGTCCTATTGTCTTGAGAATGTACAATCCTACTGCTTAAATATTAACATCATTTCCTGAATGCTTCAAAATTATTGTACCTATCATTTCCTTAAAACGAATACATTCTCTTCTCATTTGTATTGAGCTGCTTTCTTGTGCCTGTTCTGCTTACTGCATATACCCCTAACAGCACTTGGGTGGCTTGTGAGGAGAAAATTATTCTGTGTAAGTGGTACATTCTAAGTTAATTATCCACTGATGTCTGAATAACCTTTTTAATTTGCGAAATTATATTTAAAAATTATCTAGTGCCTCCATTATGTTTCCTCTCCCTAGAACTTTCCTTCAGTTAATATAATACCTTTCTTTGAAGTAAAGCCTGATATATTGAAGTTAAATGTCTTTAAAGACAATTTAACTCACCTTCCATATGTCATTGGAAAAGACTTAGCCACCAAGGAGAAGGAAAAATGATCAGTTTCACTGGTCTATCGCAGAAATACATGGAAAGTTTTACCTTAAAAATTATAAAACTTTCATAAAAAAAGAAAAAAAGGAATTATGAAACAAGAGTCTTTTTCATCTCTAGATCCTTTTCATGAGAAATCTCAAGAGAAAGCTTGTAGCTGCTGTTTCTATATTCATCTGAAGGGGAGGAAGAGGACAAACAATTGAAGGTGATTTTAGCAAGATTTCAGGCAGCAACACTGAATTAAATGTTGAAACAGAAGGGCTATAATGTCAGGGCACTTGTAAAGAAATATAAGTCTAACTATGTCTTCATTAAACTTTCAGCTTCAGCTTTTTAAAGGTTGAATAACATATTTCACTGTTGTGTCTATCAGAAATCATGCATTAAATTGCTAAAAGATTTGACTGTGGTCTATTTTTAAAATATGATATTTTCAACATTCTGCTTATCAAACACACTCTAAAGGACAGTGGTGCAGCTTGTGACTAATCCTAAGAATAATACAAATATAATATTAAATAGTTATATTTTCATACAGGTGTACTAAGGCTTATACATTGGAAATGAAAGCAAAACATTGGCTAGAAGAAAATAAGAAAAGGCTTATATAAAGACAATTACTGTAGGACATTGGTGATTACTGAAGACCTTGAAAAATCACACCCAATATTTTAGTTTGACTCTTCCTCCTATATTTCCTGTCTTTGAGGGTTATCCCTTTATTCATGTACTTACCAGAAAGATGAAAGTAATCTTAGAGTTAATCTTTCAATTATATTATTGATGAGTCACTCATTTCTAGCAGATTTAACGTCCTTAGCCAACTGAAAAACAAAATTTATTTATTTAAGACTTAATTGAAATATAAATAACATATATTGTAATCCATCCTTTAAAGTATGGATCTCAGTGACATAGGAAAAGACATGTGACCATCTCCATAATCAATTTTAGGTTATTTTCATCAACCTAAAAAGAGATTAGATACCCATTAGCAATAACTTTCTATTCTCTCTACCCACAATCCTTAGCAATCAGTAATTTGTTTCTTGTCTCTCTAGATGTGTCCATTCTGGGCATTTCTTATAACAGGAATCAAATGTGGTATTTTGGGACTGATTTCTTTCATTTAGAGTAATGTTTACATGTTCTAGAAGGTATTAATATTTTGTTCCTAGTCATGGCTGAATTAATATTTCATTACTGGATATACCACATTTTATTTTTTTATTTACCATGTGAGAAACATTTAACTGTTTCCACTTTGGGCTACTATGAATAATACCACTGTAATCATTCATGTACAAGGTTTTGTGTGGACATGTGTTTTCACTTCTCTTGGGTATATAATTAGGAATTCTGCACTTAGCTTTTGAGAAATCACAGCATGTCTTTCAAACTTGTTTCACAATTTTACTTTCCCACCAGCAATGTTTGAGAATTCCAGTTTTCTCCACATACTTTTTGATATTTTTCATTGTCTGTATGTTTTGCTACAGCCACCCTATGTGTTAAGTGGTATGTCACCATGCCTTTGATTTGTATTTCTCTTTTATATTTATATTTATGTTAAATTACCTGGCTTATGAGGCTGTAAGAATCAGTCATTGTGTTTTCGTTTGGTTGTGTAATATAGGGAATCTAGGGAATGTCAACATTTTTAAGAGTGGTTTTCCTGTTTGAAAAATAAAAAAAATAAGACATTGCTATTGTTCAAATGAATTCTCTCATCCCAAATGTTTCCAAGACCTTGTATCTTCATTTCTAGAAGTAAGCACTTTTTCTCTTTGTTTTTTAATTTTCTTTTTTAAAATTTGAGATGTGATTGATATATAAACAAATGGCATATATTCATTGTTGACATTTTGCTAGCATCAACATAATCACATTCACTAGTGATACCATCATCACAATCCAGCAGCTGAACATAGCCATCACCTCCAAAAATTTTCTTATGCTTTTTTGTTTGGTTGTTATTTGCTTGTTTTCTGGTAAGAAAACTTAATATGACATCCTCTTAATGTATTGTATTAGTCCATTTTGTGTTGCTATAACAGAATACCTGACACTTAGTGATATAAACAAGAGAGGATTATTTAGCTAATGATTCTGGTGGATGAAAAGTCCAAGATTGGGCAGATGCATTTGATGAGGGCCTCATGCTTCTTCCACTTATAGCAGACAGTGGAAAGGGAGTAGTAGGTATGTGCAGAGATTACATTGCAGAAGAGGAAGCAAGAGAAGGATTACAGGAAAGTCAGGCTCATTTTAACAACCTGTGCTCACAGGAACAAATCCATTTCTAAGAGTGTAAGAACTCACTCACCTTCTTGGGAAGGCATTGATCTGACAGCTCCTACTAGGTCCTCAGAAAACTGGGACAAATTTGTCACCGTAAGTGTAGATTATGAAAGAATGACAATCAAACACATTTAAAACCTCTACACATGGGAAATGACTATGAAGTTTCAAGGAGACAGTCACAAACTTTCTTTTTACCCATAAATATCGACTCAATTCTCCTACTTTATCTGGTCTGAAATTATTAGATACATAACCATTATCTTCAGAATACTACTTTCTAAATGAAGTGGTAGAAATAAAAGCTGACCTTGGGCCTTTAGGGCTTCCCTTATGTTTTCAGACTAGACTAAATTAAAAGTACATTTTGTATATGTTACGTTATATATCTGTATTAAAATTACCTGTGAGAACACATAGGAAACATTTCTACTTTTTCTCAGAACGGAAACAATTAAGCATTCTATGAGTTTTCACTTTACCTCATGGATTCCATAAAATCTATCATTCACTGTGTTTTCTCCCACCCAGTGACTGCTCGAAAAACTTAAGAGACAAACACTGGCCTATGTCTGTGTATAACACTTTATAAAATATAATTCGTAGAGAACCTCCAGTTGGAACCATTTCCTTTCCCATTCATGGGTTCCCAGTGTTTCATCTTTCTTCATTATTTCTTAGTTTTTTAATGTTGTTTTATTATTCATAACCTTGTAACTATATTTATTTCTTGGCAAAAGATAGTGCAGAAATATTTTATGAGTTATCTATGTCACTTTGGAAAACACATAGAAGCTTAATTGATAAGATATTAAAGTGCATTTGATTGAACAAAAGGAAATATTCAAACAGGACCCCTGTGTCATCATAGCTGAATGATGAAATGAAAATGAAACAAAAATTGTTGCTTTAGACAAGAAATTACAGTATAAAATTGAAGACAAAACCCTTCCTGAAATGTCTGTCTTTTGCCAGCTTAATTCATCATCCAAACAAGAGGAAAGCAGTATAATCAACAAACAGAAGAAAAGATGTTCTGAGCAGTAGTTCAACTCATATTTGTGAGAAAGCTTGCGTGCCTGCTAAGAGGTCCGGGTTGCTATTAAATACTGTTAGAGAGCTCTCACAAACCTGTGGTCTACTCATAGACCAATAGAAGAAAAGGATCCTAGCAACCTGGCATAAGACATAAACAAGCATATGAATGATAGAAAGAATTGTACTTAGTACTGGGGACCATCAAAGCATCTAGCACACCAGGGAGGGATGTCAGACTCAAACCCAAACTCAGAAAAGCTGCCACGTATTAGAAAGATGTTTGTCTGTTCATAGAGTCTACAATAGTTGGACATCTTTTAGAAAACTGAAAGCAATACTGCTAAAATTTGTATGCCTCTATCATGATTGGTAAATAGCTGATTAGAAATACAACATGCAGTCATGAAAAATTATTTTGCTTCTTTGTGATCAAACAGTGCTTGCTATCATGTGAATGTGTCTGTCCTCACCCTGCTAACTAAAATTCAAATGCTGCAAACCTAACTCTAAAGCTAGTGGTATTAAGAGGTAGAGCCTTTTGTAGAGGACAGGGTCATTAAAGTGGAACTCTAATTAATGGGTTTTGTGCCCTTATAAACAAGATCCAAGTTAGAAAGATCTACTTGCTTGCACCTTTTACCGTGTGAAGACACAGCAACAACACAGCATTTGTGAACCAGGAAAGTGAACCAGGCATTGAATCTGCTGGCACCTTGGATACTGCAAGCAGCCTACATGGACTAAGATAGTGCTTCAACACTCTGTTCAAACGTCAGTTACATTTTTTTGTTTTTGTTACTGTTTATGCTAGACATGAATATGCATATTATTGAACTACAGTGTTAGAAACTTTCCGAGATTTAGATGATTTTAAATTTTCTTAATCCATATAGAAATGGATATAAAAATAAACTTAAAAAAGAATGATGATAAAGATGATGACAAATAATCTATATTTTAGTTTAAATGAATATGAAGACATCGAGTGAGTTGATATTTTTTGTAGAAGGGAGGGCCGCTGAGAGCCAAGCCAATGTGATTGGTTTGCTGGTGTCACCAATGGACACTACCTTCATAGAAGAGAAGAAAGATATACAAACAGAACTATTTCATACCTGGAAGAAAACTCACTAAACCACCTCTTACCTCAAACTCTCACCATGTGTATTTTTGAAAAATACCGCTAGTATCAAAAATCTCATAAAGGTGGGCTGGGTGCGGTGGCTCATGCCTGTAATTCCAGCACTTTGGGAAGCCAAGGTAGGCGGATCATGAGGTCAAGCGATGGAGATCATCCTGGCCAACATGGTGAAACTGTGACTTTACTAAAAATACAAAAATTAGCTGGGTATGGTGGCACGCACTTGTAATCCCAGCTACTCGAGAGGGTAAGGCAGGAGAACTGCTTGAACCCGGAAGGTGGGGGTTGCAGTGAGCCAAGATTGTGCCACTGCACTGCAGTCTGGCCACAGAGAGTGACTCCGTCTCAAAAAAGAAAAAAAAAAAAGCAGGGAAACAAATTCTCAAAGAGCTGTCCATGAAGTGAGTAACAGCTAATAACTTAAGAAAAGAGTTTCAGAGAATAAAGAAAAGTTTGTGCTCTCACCTGTACGATTATGCAGGACCCAGTGTGTGCTCCTGAGGCTGAAAACAGAAGCAGCAGGTTCTGCTTCTGAATAGCTTCACTATCTTCTGGAGTGTAATCAAACCAACCCCATGAATCTTCTGCTCCTAGAATACACATAGCAAGATGGTTAACCCATAGTGATATCGAAAAGTTTTATACAGACAAAAATTATTTTGTTTTTTAATTTAAGGATTGTCATAGCGTTTTTATTTTCTGTAGCTCTACACACACACAGTTAAAAATTGGCTCTAATTTCAGTAATATATAATCTTATTGAGAAACATTTGATGCATGAGAAATCTTTTATGATAAAATATGATTATGATAAAATATGATTATATTTATTCAAAGAAGGTATTGCTATGTTCTGCTGTATATGTCACCACAAGTTTCATTCACATATCTGATCTATGATACTAAGAGAAAATATTCTATTTTATTATGTCATTGAATATACCACAAATGTGATATTTTCACAAACATATTTTATTATTATGCTGGCTAGAGAGTGCAGCTATACGTTATTGTAAAATAAGCAAAACTCATAATCTTCATAATTTGACATACGTTCTGTAAATGGATTGCCATGCTAATAATTTTTTAAAAGATATAGTCCTTTTTTTTTTTTTTTGAGACGGAGTTTCGCTCTTGTTACCCAGGCTGGAGTGCAATGGCGCGATCTCGGCTCACCGCAACCTCCGCCTTCTGGGTTCAGGCAATTCTCCTGCCCCAGCCTCCTGAGTCGCTGGGATTACAGGCACGCACCACCATGCCCAGCTAATTTTTTGTATTTTTAGTAGAGACGGGGTTTCACCGTGTTGACCAGGATGGTCTCGATCTCTTGACCTCGTGATCCACCCGCCTTGGCCTCCCACAGTGCTGGGATTACAGGCTTGAGCCACCGCGCCCGGCCAAGATATAGTCACTTCTTAAAGAATCAATTATCATGTAGACATGTAGAGACAGCATTTCTTTCTTTCTTTCTTTCTTTCTTTGAGACTGAGTGGAGTCTCTCTCTGTCTCCCAGACTGGAGTGTAATGATGTGATCTCAACTCACTGCAGTTTCCGCCTCCCATGCTCAAGCAATTCTCCTGACTCCTGAGTAGCTGAGACTGCAGGCATGTACTACCATGCCTGGTTGATTTTTGTATTTTTAGTAGAGACAGGAGGGATTTCATCATTTTAGATAGGCTGGTCTCGAACTCCTGGCCTCAAATGATCCACCTGCCTTGGCCTCACAAATTGCTGAGATTACAGGCATGAGTCACCATGCCAGGCCTAGAGACAGCACTGTTTTTTGTTTTTGTTTTTTAAAACCTCAGGTTTTGGTAACTTTTTTCCTCTTATAACTCTATCATTTCAAAAAAAAAAAAATGTTTAGCTGACTTCTTCATGTGCTGCCTGCTGGATTTTAACACGATCACTCATCTAAAGGTCAATATAAAAATTGAATCTTTAGTCCATAGTCACAGAAAAGGAGCTCTGGATTCCATGAATAACTATCGAGTTGACTCAGTGGGAGAACATGGTTGCACTGTCTTTTAGAAATGCGAATTTATAGAAAGGCGTAGGATATTAATCAGGATAGTTATGTGACTCTTTCACATGTATCTTATAGGAAAAAATGTGATGACTTATATAAGATGTTTGATATGAGTTAAAAAATAAGCCAAATCTGCCCCAGTGATGAAGTCATGCTTTGCTACCAAGTATGAGGAGAGATGTATTTGTCTGGATAACATGGAAATAAATTATTGCATTTCTACTCCAAGCTAGTACTTGGAGAAATTACAGCCTTGGAAGAAACTTTGGAAATTGTCACATCCACAGAATTTCAAGAAAACCATTGTCATATGTGATAAATAGTTGTAAGGTCAGTTATAAGTCGTCTGTACTTAGAAATAGTTGGCTGTTGATCAATTTATTTTTCTTTAAATTGTACTAATGTAAATCACTATTTTCACTAATATATTTTCTCACTTAATTACTTACATCTATCTACTGGAATGGGAAAAAAGGATTGAGTTTTAGCTAAAATTGTGTGAAATTGTGTGGATTATCAACTGATCTTATGTATGATGAAGCAATATGAGTGAACATTCTTTGTTCACTTTACAGGTATGAAAAGATATCCATACACAGAAGGCAGCATGCCCAAGGCAGAGCTAATACACATACCTCTGACCATGCATTTAGTATATTTTTTCTCTACCATGTGACAAACTTTGAGAAATGACTATAGTCATTTCTCCATAGACACACGAGAATGACTACTGAGAATTGTGGAGGGTCTGACACTTTACTCTGCTTGAAAGCTATCAAATTAGCCTGCCAAAGTTTCATAAATGGTGGCAGGGACATGAATGTCCTGTTTGAGACAAAGGAGAGCTTTATTATTCATGGCACAGCCAAGTACATCAGCTTCATGTTTGCACTGGGTTACGTTGCAATGCCTCCCCAAGTCCCACTGAAATGATGTGAAGGCAGACACAAGTAGATACTACATATAAGGTGGTTTCATACGTGTGTATATATATGTAAGGAATGCTGAGTTTAAGAAATGCAAATCTTTTAAAACAGCTGCTAGCAAACCTTTCCAGGTGCTATCCCAGAGGAAGACATGAACTTTATAATTCTGAGCAGGAATGAATTCTGCCCTCTGCCCTGGAGAAAGATCCAATTTGTATCTTTCAAAGCTGCTTGTTATATACTAATATTGAGAAAACAGTTCAAAATAAAACCTGATTTAGAACATGCAGAAGGGTCGTGAAGAATCAGCCCTCAACAGGACTCTATTGCAACATGATCTTCAAGGGAACTGCAGAGTATGCATGAGATTAGATCTTAATGTTAGGGCTAAAGTAAAATATGCCAACCATATGGCTATACTTAATTTACAATACCATGGCAATGGCCAAGTCTCCTACTAAATAATCAAAGAAATCTTATTTGTTTTGCCATTTTTCCATGTGACAGGTTGTGCCTGTAGAAACAGCCTGAGGTTTGTTTGCATATGTTTTTAATTAACATATAATAATTGTACATAGGTGTGGGGTACAGAATGGTATTTTCGTACATGTTTGCAATGTGTAATAATCAAATTAGGATAATTAGCATACCCATCATCTCAGATATTTACCATTTCTCTGTGGAGAAAACTTTCAGAACTCTCTCTTCTAGTTATTTTGAAATATACTGTTAAATATAGTCACCGTAAAGTATATTGGAACAATAGAGCTTAGTTCTTCTATCAGACTGTAACTTTGTTACCTCAAATAACCTCTCCCCTTTTCTTTTCTCCGTTAGGTTTATCTAGTATCTATTTACAACTCTTTGTTGTAAATCCATCTACTCCTTTAAGATGGATTTTTCAGATCCCACATATGAGTGAGCTCATGTAGTATTTGTCTTTCTGTGCCTGGCATATTCCACTTAACAGTGGCCTCCAGACTCGTCCACGTTGCTGCAAATGACAAGATCTCATTCTTTTTTATGGCTGAATAATATTCCATTGTGTAATGTACCACATTTTCTCCTTACCTATTTGTAGATTGCTGCTTGGTTTGATTTCATATTTTGACAATTGTGAATAGTGCTGCAGTTAACACAGATATGAAAGTATCTCTTTGACATACTGATTCCATTTATCCGTATATGTACCCAGTGGAGGGATTGCTGTATCGTACGGCAGTCCAATTTTTAATCATTTTGAGGAACTTCTATGATGTTTTCCAAAGTGACTAATTTCCATTCCCATCAATAATGAATAATTTCCTTCCTTTTTCGCATCCTTAACAGCGTTTGCTGTTTTTGAGGACAGCCATTTTAGCTAGGGTGAGATGATAGCTCAATGAGGTTTTGATTTGCCTGTCTCTGATGTTTAGTGATGAGCATGTTTTTTTTTCATATTCTGGTTGGTCATTTGTATGTCTTCTTCTAAGAATCTCAATATATATTCATATCTTTTGTCCATTTTTAAATTGAATTGTGTTGCTTTTGCTATTATTTGGGTTCCTAGCTAATCTGCGTATTACCCAGGTGTCAGAAGCATAATTTGCAAAGTACTTTTTTTATTTGGCAGGCTGTCTCTGCACTTTTGATTATTTTCTTTGCACTCTAGAAGTTTTAATTTGATGAGATTCCATTTGTCTACTTTCTTTTTCTTTTGTTGCTTTTGTTTTTTGAGCTCTTATTTCAAAAAATATTGCCCAGACCAGTGCCATGAAGCATTTCTCAGGTTTTCTTCTAGTAGTTTTATGGTTTCGAATCTTACATTTAAGCCTTTAATTCATTTTGAGTTGAGTTCTGCATATGGTGAATGACAGGAGTCCAGTTTCATTCTTCTGCATATACAGATCTAGTTGTCCCAGCACAATTTATTGAACAGATTATCCTTTCCCCAGTGCGTGTTCTTGGTGCTTTTTTCAAAGATCAGTTGACTGTAAATCTGTGGATTTATTTCTGGATTCTCTATTGTTTCCACTGAAGTATGTGTCAGTTTTTATACCAGCACCAGGCTGTTCTGATTACTTGATTATATTGCTTTGTGTTATATTTTGAAGTCAACTATCATGATGCCTTCAATTTGTTCTTTTTGCTGAAGAGTACTTTGGCTGTTTGGCATCTTGTGTGTAGTTCTATCAAAACTTTACAATTTTAGAAAAATAAACTTCTGTGAAGAATGTTATTGGTATTTTGATAGAGATTACATTGAATCTATACATTGTATTGAGATTATATTGAGAAGTATGGACATTTTAACAATATTAATTCTTCAAATCCTTGAATGAAATATGTTTTCACTTTTTGTGTCCTCTTCAACTTTTTTCACTGATGTTTTGCAATTTTTATTTTAGATATATTTACCCCTTCTTGGTTAAAGTTATTTCTAAGTATTTTTTTTTTTGTTAGCTATTGAGAATGGAGTTGCTTCCTGATTTCTTTTTTAGGGAGTTTGCAACTAGTGTGTAGGAATGCTACTGATTTTTGTTGTGTTGATATTAAGCATTTTAGTTCCATTTACTTTTAGTTAAAGTAAATGCTTCATCATTCGGTTTATCATTTACTTTACCCTTCATTGCTATAAGCTTTTTTTTAGTGGCTTTAGCTGCATATCATAGATTTTGGCATGTTGTGTTTCTGTTTACACTTTTCTCAACAAATTTTTTGATTTGTTATTTTCTTGATCAATCCATTGATTGTTCAGAAGCACTTCAATTTTCATGTGTTTGTTCAATTTCTAACTTTCCTTTGTTATTGATTTTCATTTTTATTTCATTTTGATCAGAGAAATTTCAATTAATTTTTTTTAAAGATTTGTTTTGTGGCCTAATATGTAGTTTATCCTGGATAATATTTCATGTGTTGTCAAAAAGAATATGTATTCCACAGACATTGAATGGAATATTCTCTAAATATCTGTTAGGTCCATTTGGTCTGGAGTGCAGTTTAACTCTAATGTTTCTTTTTTCATCTTCTGTCTGAATGATTTGTTCATTGATAAAAGGGGAGTACTACAGTTCCCCTACTATCTTTGAATTGTATTTTATCTATTTCTTTAGATCTATCAATAGTTACTTTATATATTTAGCTGCTCTGATGTGTTGGGTACATATATCTTTATAATTATTTTATCCTCTTGCTATTTTGACCACCTTGTCATTATATAATATCCTTCTATGTCTCTTTTAAGAATTTTTAAGTTAATGTCTGTTTTAAGTTTTATATATGTATTTTGAATTTTGTATATATACTTCCATGTCCCTTTTAACATTTTTTTACCTTAAAATCAAAGGAATAGGAGTATAGTACACACATACATATATGTGTATACATAGGTATATACATATAGATGTATAGGTATATATAACTATGTATACATATAAGTATACATACCTATGTATAAATATATAGGTATATATACTTACGTATAGGTATGTATAGTTATATGTATACATATATATGTATACATGTATATACATGTAAAGGTATATGTACCTATGTATACACATTTACATATGTAGGTATGCATTATACTCTTACTCTTTTTGTGGATTTTTCCATTTGCATGGAATGACTTTTTTATTCTGTGGCTTTTAGTTTATGTGTAATTTTACAGGTGTAGTGAGTTTCTCATAGGCAGAATATAGTTAGGTCTTGTTTATTTTAATCCATTCAGCCACTGTATATCTTTTAATTGGATAACTTAACCCGTTTATATTCAGGGTAATTAGTGATAGGTAAGGATTTATTTCTGTAATGTTATTATCTGTTTTCTAGATATTTATCTTTCATTTCTCCACTCCTACTGTCTTCTTTGTGGATAAGTGGTTTTCTTTAGCAGTATGTTTTGATTCCTTGCTTTTTATTATTAGTGTATCTATTACACATTTTAATTTGTGGGTACCATGATGCTTACAAAAACATCTTACAGTTTTAACAAGTTATTTTAAACTGATAGCAACTTAATTTTTATCACAAAGAGAAGAAACAAATAAATCCTTACACATGAATTCTCTGACCCTCACCTCTTGAATTTTTACTGTCACATTTTACATTGCCTATCCTTTAACAAAATTCATGTAGTTTTTAATCTTAATACTTTTGTGTTTGGATCTTCATGCTAAAGACATAAGTAGTTTATACACCATGATTGCAGTATTAGAGTATTAAAACAAGTATCATTTTTCAATGTAATTATTTTTTTATTAGTGAGTTTTGTACTTCAGATGTTTTCTTTTTACATGTTAGCATCTTTTTCTTTCAGTTTGAGGAAATCCCTTCAGCATTTCTTGTAAGGCAGATCTGGTAATGATGAATTCTTTCAGCTTATGTTTATCTATAAAAGTCTTTCTTTCATTTCTAAGAGATACTTAGTTGGGCGCTATATTCTTCATTGGCAGTGTTTTTTTTTTTTTTTTTCTTTAGCACTCTGATGATATCCTCTCATTCCCTTTTGGCCTGCAAGGTTACTGCTGAGCAGTCTGCTGCCAGGATTATTGGAACTCCCTTATATATTATTTGAACATCATTTCCCAGGAAATATAAGGTGTTTTAGGAGGCTGTAATTACAATGGTGCTCTTTTTATATTTATTTTGATAAAAAATGATATATTCCAAATTTTAGATAGTTTCTTCTTCAGAAAAGCAAATAATATCGACAACTTCAGTGAACAAAGGACATAATAATTAAATCCACTTTCTATATTTATTCATTCATCCAGTATTTAATGAGTGTCTAGAATGTATCAGAGGAAAATAGTGAATGCAATCAAGATGATTTATAAATTCATGGAAATTATCATTTTTTGAGGGAGATCTGCCCAGACAGCAAGTAAATAATAACTAAGCAAGACATTTTTTTGAGATTAATAGATGTAATGAAAAAGGAAAGAGAGTTGAAGGGATATGTACACTCTGATGTTAATTGCAGCATTATTCACAAGGGCCAAGATATGGATTTATCCTTAGTGTCCATTGATGGATGAATAGATAACAAAAATATGATATATATTCATCATAAAATACCATTTAACCTTAACATTGGTGAAAATTCTGTCATTTGCAACAACGTGGATGAATCTGGAAGACATTACGTTAATTAAAATGAGGCAGGCACATAAAGACAGATATTGCATGATCTCACTTATATGTAGAATCTAAAAACGTTGACCTTAGAGAAGTGGAGAGTAAAATGATGGTTACCAGAGGCTGGGAGGTGGGGAAGTAGGGGCTGGATAGTTGTGGGACAAAGTATAAAAAGTTTCTAATGTAGAAGAGTGATAAGTTTTGATGTCTGTTGCATAGCAGTGTACCTATAGTCAATAATAATGCAACGTATATTTCAAAATAACTAAGGGTAAATTTCAAATGTCTCACGACAAAAAATGATGCAGAATGAGGTGATCAATATGTTAATTAGCTTTATTTAGTCACTCCGTATCTTATACATATATCAAAAAATCACACTTTACATTGCAAATGTACACCATTTTAATTTGCCAATAAAAATAATATTATTACCAAGCAAGAATAATGAAGAACCAAGAGTTAGGGCTATCTCAATTGCATGATGAAGACAGCTATTTTTAAGATTTTTGAACAAAACATTAATAATGGCTATAATTATAAACTTTAATGAGTATGAAGAGAACTAAAAGATCCAGAGATAGCAAGTTTCTGGGCATTGTAGACAGATGGAAAGCCAGTAAAGATGGTCATTAAGGAATGAGTCAAGGGGACATTGGTTCACAAAATGAGTGCTTTCTCTTCATTTTTTCTCCATCTTTTAGTATAGGTGGTTGGCCATGTGCTATAAGAGGTTATAATGACTGAGAAAGAGAAGAAACCCTGAAATCCAAGAGCTTACCTAGTACTACCACCTAGACCATGGTGATGTTATAAACTGGTTTAGCACTCAGTGGGACCTTGGTTTCCACCTGTTGAACACAATTTCACACAACAGCAACATCAGACGAGGTCACTCTGTAATCATGTTAGATCAGGACAGAAACAAGACCTCTCCATAATCATGTGAGAACACAGACAATATGACATAGTCGTCCAAGTCACAGAGATGTCCAAGGATTTCTTTATCTTGACTACTTTGAGTGACTCTTGCTTCTTTCCCAGTTACAGCTTTAGATTGACCTGGCCTTTCTTCTTTCTAGACAGGATTTGTTAAGTTACTTTATCACAGAATTAAGCCTGCTTCCCAACAACATTGAATTCAAAGCAAAGGTGGGAAATACAGTTTCTTACAATGCCCACAAATCATCTAATACAGGCCAAAATATATTAATTCCTTTTTACTTCCTCTTGTTGAGAAACTTTACAGTTCCTCATGGTAGGAAACTTTTTTCTTATGTGTGAAACAAATAATAAACCCAAATAATTCAATTATAGGTTTATTCTTAGCAGTCTTTGAGTAGAGAACATTTGCTGCGATCAGTTCTTACATTTAATATAAGCAAATGAATAGCACAAGGATTTTATATTCTGGTGTGTCTTTTGGTCAGACATATTTAACATTATCTTTCTGACTTAGATCTGGGGATTGAGAGGAGAGAAGAATCATTTCCAGACTGGAAACCATTCATTATATTCACTTAATGTTATATGATGAAGAATTTAATCTATTGTTTCCTAAGCATGCTATTAAAAAGGCCAAATTTGTCTTGCACATGATTTAAATGAATTATAAAATATCTAAGTAGAAAAAAAAAGATCATTGAGGAAAATTACAGATAATTTTTCCTCAAGAGTAAGTAACAGTTATAAGCACCTCAATTTAGGTATAATTACCAATTAGACTACAAGAACATAATAGTGGTGTAACATATGAAAATTGCCTCAAAATTACAGGGAATTGACAGTTCATGCTTGTTATATAGGGTGCTTGGTGAAATGTGTTCATACAAAAATGATTTCAGTTTGAATTTTAAGAGCAAAAATGTTTGAGACATATTTACTCACTTGAAAAAAGAGACTGTCAGTTACTCAAAGATTAAACACTTGGAAAAAATTGACTTTGTTTCAAAAAAAGTTCAACATGACTCTTAATATTAAGAAACATTGAACATCAGAAAGCACCTTATTTAGGAAAGAAAAATCCACTCAATATATATAAGACATGAAAATGGAGAAATGGAGTTCTTTCTAACATTAGATCTGTCTTTTCTTTTTTTTTCTTTTTTTTTTTTCTTTTTTAGATGAAGCCTTGCTCTTATCCCCAGGCTGGAGTGCAATGGCATCACTTCAGCTCACTGCAACCTCCGTCTCCAGGGTTCAAGTGATTCTCCTCCCTTAGCCTCTCATGTAGTTGGGATTACGGGTGCCCGCCACCACACCCTGCTAATTTTTGTATTTTTAGTAGAGATGGGGTTTTACCATGTTGGTCAGGCTGGTCTTGAACTCCTGACCTGAGTTGCTTGCCCACCTGGGCCTCCCAAAGTACTGGGTTTACAGGCATGAGCCACCACACCAGACCTGTATTTTTTTCTTTTAAGGCAAAAGAGTGTTTCATTCTCAGAACTCACTAATTAAAAGTAATCCTGTTATTTTCTGGAATTTTATAAATGTTCATGACATAGGTTTACGCTAGGTACATGTAACTGCCAAGATCTGTGCCAATTTAAAGTGAATATATGGAAACATATACTTAATTTTTTGTCAGTACAATGGGATATTGGTCTCTCTCTGACTTAGTTTCTGTGAGTCAAACAAATTGTATAATTTAGACTAACATATCATGGTAGAAAATATTATTTTATGAGAAATTGTTCAGCTAAAAAAATAGTATGATTTATTTTTATTTTTGTTATTATTATTTTTTAATTTCAATTTTATTTTTATTTTTTGAGACATGGCCTCATTCTGTCTTCCAGGATGGAGTGCAGTGTCATGATCTCAGGTCACTGCAACCTCTGCCTTTGGGTTCAAGCGATTCTCCTGCCTCAGCCTCCCAAGAAGCTGGAACTACAGACATGCATCACCATGTCTGGCTAATGTTTTGTATTTTTAGTAAGGACGGGGTTGCATCATGTTGGCTAGGTTCGTCTCAAACCCCTCACCTTATGTGATCCTCCCACCTCGACCTCCTAAAGTGTTAGGATTACAGGTGAAAGCCACCATGCTTGGCTCTTTTTTTTTTTTTTTTTGAAGAAATAGTCAATTTTATAAGTCCTAGGGAATGAATTAGAAGACAGTGTGGAACTCTTTAATGTCACTCTTGAATGAAAGATTCAATTAAAGACATTATCTTTTACATATCATGATTTTTCCCCAAAAACTAAAGAGAAGAGAAAAATGTATCAAAAGATGTCAATTTGTCTGATTCAAGTGAGGTTCAAACTTGGGAAAGTGTTCTCCAATGACCCGCGTAGAGATATTCCACTTTTAATTTTTGTTATAAATTATGGTTTGAAATGTGCCAATCTTTAACCCCACCTAATTCTCATAATTTTGAGATGGTTTAGAAATATCTTTTAGTTAATGCCTTTCTATTTCTTTAAACTGACTTATCTTTCAATTATTGGCCCAGTTGTCCACTTTGTGAAAGAAAAATTAACAAATTGCGTCTCTGGAATTTTATCTGGATTTGAATGGATGTGTGATTAGAAAGTCAATTCAGCAGGCTATTGCGATAACTAAACATGGAAGAAACAATACATTAAGGTATGCATGAACGTTTGTGTGCTTCAACAATGAGATGTTGGTAGGCTACACAGACAGGACTTCCCATAAAAATAGGGACATTCCAGACTGTTCCTCAAAAAATGGGCCAGCTTTCAAAATACAGTGTTAGTAGTCATCAGAATTAATACAGAAATTTAATTTCAACTCAGAAATGTAATTTGGATTTAAAAAATTCTGGTACAGGAATTTGGAGCAACTTATGTATCCAGCAACAAGTAAGTATAAAAATAAAATATAATGATTGCACTTATCAATGAATACACATTTACTGAATGCTATTATGTGCAATTCATTGCTCTTTTTAATAAATGTACTGCAGTGTAGTAACTACAGTAATGTATAATAGGCAGAAATGAAATATTAATAGATAGATACAGCAACATGGATAGATCATAAAAATGTGTATTGAGGTAAAAAAGTTGAGAACAACACAGTGTATCTATAATACAATTCCAAAATACCCACAAACACAGGCATACACAGGTCAAGGATGTATACACACATGATAGAGATAGATAGATAGACAGATAGATAGATAGACAGATAGATAGATAGATAAACACAGATACATATATATGTATGTATGTGTAGAAAGAGCGAGACAAAGACAGAGACAGGTATAGAGGCCAAGATGCCCAGAGATAAACAGAATGAGAGAGCTATGTACTGGGGAAGTAGATATATAGATATAGGAATCCTATGGAGAGCTATATAAATGCACACATTAAAGTAGAAACTTACACATAACAACGTATCTATCTATCTATCTATCTATCTATCTCTATAAAACAACATTTGTGTTAACATTAAAACTGCATATGCCCAAACAACAGTGTATATTTTTCCAAGAAAATACACACACACATTTAACGTGATACAACATAACTTTAGCTTCTGCTACAGCTTTCCATAACTCTGCCCTCCTGGTGTTCACGTCCATATGTAAAACCCACTCTTTGTGTGGGCTGAATCTAGTACTTAAAATATGGCAGAAGTGATGAGATGTAACTTCTGTGATTAATTATAAAAGAGCGGGTGTTCCATTTTGCCGACATACTTTCTCAATTGCACTCTCAGCTTACACACTTGGATGAAGCAAACTGTTATGTAGGATAGGCTCCCCTGCAAAGCAGCTGCAGGCAGGCTCCAGCCAACAGTCAATGAAGAACTAACGTCCTCAACTGAACCTCAGTTGAACAATATTCAAGGAACCGAGTCTTGCCAACAACTAGGTTAATAAGCTTAGAAGCCAAACTTGCCCCAATTAAGCTTCCAAATGATACTGGAGAACCTGGAGTCCTTCACTGTAACTTTCAAAAAGACTATGAAGCAGAGAGCCCAGCTAAGCTGTGCTTAGATTCCTGACTCAAGGAAATTCTGAAATGATGAAAATGGATTGTGTGAAGCCACTAAGTTCTGGGATAGTGTGCTATGCAGCAAGGGCTAAGTACATCCAAATGGCACAACACATACACATGTGTATCTGGAGACACATGACCAGAGAAGGGAAATGGCATTGCATGTATGGGACTAAGGGTGTAATTGTTTTACAAAATATGTAAAAGAGATGGGCCTCAGGATCAAACACCAAGTTTTAAATAAAGAGAAATAGATGGTTAAATTAAATGTGTTTGCGTATTCTACAAATAAAATTCTGCAACAGTAGTACACTGGGGACAGAATGAGTATGGTGGGTATATTTGTTTGCTGGTGCTGCCATATCAAAATAACCATAGACTTGGAGGCTTAAACAACAACAACAAAAATTTATCATAATCCTGGAAGCTAGAAGTTCAAGATCAAGGTGACAACAGTGTTGGTAAGGACTCCCCTCCTCACCTGTAGACTGCCGCCTTCTGGCTGTTTCCTCACATGACCTATCCTCTGTATGTGTGACACAGGAAGAAAGCAAGCACTCTGATATCTCTTCTTATAAAAATATTGGTCCTATTGGATTAGGGCCCCACTCTTATGACCTCATTTAGCCTTAATTAAATGATTAAAGGCCCAATTTCCAAATGTAGTCACATTGGGCGGTAGAGCTTCAATATATGAATTATGGGGGGACACCATTCAGTTCATTACAGTGGGTTATTTTATTTTCTGTACTTCTGAAAAAAATCCAATGTTATCAAACTTTAATAATGAGTGATCCTCAAAGAACAGAAACCTATGTGTTCATAAATACATATGAACAAAATATTTAGAAATCATGTCAAATACAGCAACTTGGATTTGCAGAACTGAAAAACATATTACCTTTTGAGTTTTTTGGGCTCTTGAGACTAAATAAGGTCTTTTATATTTAGTCATTACTTTGAATAATTTTTCACATACTTCCATGTGCAGTTCTTAGTTTTAGGAGGACTGCATAGCTCTATAGCCATTTTGTTGACAGGTGTTTTCTTAGCAAAAGAGGAAATGATCCAAAAACAATTGTCCATACTTGTTCCCCAATTACACTTAGCTGAAATCCAGAAGTGTTAAGAGCTTATTTCATCACAGATCTTTTATTTACTAACTGTAGAATAAAGAGTTTCTGTTTAAGGTAATTTATGTGAACAAAAGGTAGACAATTTTAGTTTCAAATTTATGTGAGTGTAAATGTGTGAGTCAATGAAATCAACTTCTGATTGCTAAATGAAACCTAATTTGCTGAGTATCTTATAGATTGCGTGAAAAAGTCTGAGGGGCTCTATCTCCACCCTAGAGCCTAATAATAATTAAAGGTCATTTTGCAGTTTTATAAAACTTCAAATTTATTGGCTATATTTTTTCACTTCCTTCATTGAATGAGGATGGTCTAGCCTTGCTTCCTATGGAATAAAATGTCCAGAAACCTCCGTATCTATTTTTACACAGTTGACATTGTCTTCTTTAATATTTAATAATATTTTATACTATATTGTAACTGGACATCTAAGAAAGATGGCCAAGCCTCATATTTTATTATAAGTATGTTCTGGCCAATAAAGGTCACTGGGACTATTCCCTGTGTTAACAGACATAATTATATTCACTTCTACTTTCTTTCTTTTGTAATCAGGATATTTTTTCTTATGACAGATGTAAGATCCCAACAGACAACAGCAATTTTACACAGGAAAGAAACATACAATTTTTAAAAATAAGAAAACTCTAAATCTGGTTCTAAAATAAAATTCCTTAGTCCCTTAAACACAGGGCAATGAGCCAAAGGCATTATTTTAGGAACATGAAAAATCCTGTACTGATGTACACATTGAAATGTGCATGCTGACAATATTCAGTAAGTAGAAATAGACACTGAATACTCCCAGAATATAAAACTAAGGGCTATATATATAAAATATTTATGTAGACATTATCATAAAAAATGAATGCACTTGACAATTATGGCCTGGTTTGAGAAATAATGTATGAATTGAGTGCAAGGAAAATATTGAAAATATTCAGATTTTAATTCAAAATATAAGTTAATACAAGCAATATTATTTAGACTTTATACTGAAAAAAAAGCACCAATAGGTGGTGCTGCTGTGATTGAATTTGATTAAACTTCATGCAAATCTGACCCTAGATTCTACTGTTTTTAATTTCTTATATACCTTTATCTCATCGTCTACTTAGCAACTGTTAAATAGTGAACTGGTTATAAAATGTCACTGAGAATAAAATGTTTTCAAGTATTTGGGAAGCATTTTCTATTGCCATCATTTAAAAACTAGGTCAGAGATCACAGCTGTAAAAAATAGACTGCTCAAGGTGGTACTTATCTGATAAATGAATATACAAGTGCTTGACTCAAATGGAGGTTATGAATTTTGCATAAAGCCCTTCATCAAGGTTGAATTACATAATGTTTCTTTTAATGGCGTATCGATGTGACATTTCTTGTCAAGCATTATTTCTCTTTGTCACGCTAAACATTTGATTTGTAAAAAATAAAGTGAATTTCAGTGATAGTAAAAAAAGCAGGTTCACAATTTGCAATTAAACATGAGTCATAAGACTATTGAATGCATAATGTATACATATAAAAACTATGATTTTGTACATGTAATATTTATAGTAAACACGAAAACAGCGTTACTTTGATTTTCTTTTAAGAATACATTTAATTATAAACATTAAATTTTTATTATAACATTAATTCAGATAGCTGATATTGGATATATTGTGATAAGGTCTGATACCTGCAATATGTCATAAAAAGAATCAGTTCTCACAATTAAATGTTAATAACCTTTTACTTGCCATTTATATGAAAGGTTGAAAGTGTATTCACTTGAAAGTATTGAGGGTATGAAACTTTTTTACTCTACAAAGAAACCCACAATCTTCTACAATTCTGCGTCACTATTATGCTTTCAACATCAATGTGTTAGCCTAAAGAAAGCCCCTTGGCTCTTCCAATATGATGTAGGATATGCATTTCCTATTAGAACTTGTCGTGAATCCATTGTTGCAATAAATCTGGAAGCAAACAAATACATTAATTCCGGAGAAGATATTTGTTTCCTCTGGAGGGCAAGACCTGAGATATGTGTAGAGGCAATGGACTAGGAGAAAGGGTAAACGTTTGGGAAGGAAAAGGTGAAAATTACATTAAGTTAGAATAACAGTTTTTCTTTGGAATTTCGCCAGTTGTAAGTCTAATTTGTCCATAACTTTCTCATATATTTTCTAATGTGAAGAGGATATATGAAGCCACTCTACATATTTTCTATTTATTTATTTAATCTAATTCTTGAACTAGGTTTGACCAAATATTTCTACTACTATGACACATTAACAATAACAAAAATAATAATTATCCCAGTGATATTTCGAGACCTAGACTCACATGCACCTACTTGTCCTTCATAATGAGAGAAAAGAACTTACTGTTGTGCTAGGAATGGCTGCCAGATAAGATCCAAGGGAACCTACATCCACATAAGTTATGCTTCTCAAATAATTACTTTAGAAATAGTCAACTACATTAAATAAACCATTAGAAAAATGTATGGTAGGTTTAGACATGATCATTTTTTATTCATTTTCTAAGTTGAAAGACATCTATCACTCAGAAAGATTATAATGCTGCTAGATATGAATAACTCTTGACTTCTTCCTAAAGAAGAGGAACAAAAAGGAAGCCTGCACGAAGTTCTCTGCTGTCAAGAAAAGTGTCTTGGGGGCCTTTACTTCCCATTAAGGCCAGTTAAATATCAATCAAAAATTTTGAGTCCATAATATAAAATCAATGTGAAAAAATACACATGTCTTTTAAAGATTAGAAAGAGAAAAATATGAATTTTTTGGTTTCAGGTATAATTTAATTAAAAAGACACTATTAAGATAAGTCTGTTGATTTCTTGTTCCAATATTTTTAAGTTTTGAAATTTATTGTTGGAGTAATATAAGAATTACTTTAACACATTATTTTAACAATGTATTATAATTCAAATAGCTCAAAATATATACAAAACCCATAGCATTTATTATTTGCTGTTTAGTATGCGATGTGTGAAACCTAAGACACTGGGAATATTATATTCAAAATAAAAAATACAAACCTAAATTAAACAGCAAAGTTCCTGCCTTGAAGACAGGTTATGGTATGTATGGGGGTAGAATGAAGCATGTCATGAACAAATTCAAATTAAACAAGAAATAGAAACGTTGGAAGCAACAGTTTTAATGATATTGCCAATGGCAGTTTCAGGGCAAGGTTGTTTCTGAATTAGGATGTCAACATTTCTGGAAACTCTCTAAGCAGAGGAGAAAGGAACAACCAAGATAACATTCTAATTTAAAATTTTAATCATGTCAATAATAGCTTAAACAATTTCTAAGTCTCTACTCAATGGAGCTTCACAGCCTTTCCCTTCACTTTCACACTTGTCCTCTCCTCCTGTTTCCTACCATGTTGTTTCCGGATCTACTGAACTTACTTTTTCTCTCAAATGTAATATTCTTACTGCCCTTGCAACTTTTAAAGTATTGTTTATTTTAGAAAATTTCTTTCATCTGGCTAAAGAGCTGAGTTAAATATCTATAGACTCTTTAAGAAAATTCAGGCAACAATTCCCAATTTTGTGCTCTCTTGTTACTTTGAATTTCTTCTTCCCACACTGTTCAGGTTGGTGTATCAGTCATTTTGCTTAGCAACAGAGCCAGACATGGTGATTCTTATGCAAGTGATTTAAGACAGTGTCCTTAGGGAAAAAAGTGTAAGGGAGTTTATGAAGCAGGTTAGGACAGAGAAGGAAGCTAAGCAAAGAGGCGTTTTCAAGGATAGTCTAGCCTCTTACTGATCCTAGGAGTAATGCTGGTCTGTGAATTCTATCACAATATTTGCATTATCATGAAGCAGGGGCTGTTCTTTTACATCCCACACTAGTGGGTAGTTGTCCATGACTGGGGCAATCTCCCAGACATCTCTTAATTGAATAGTTCCCGATAATTAAAGGGCAATTCTCTGGGACAAAATGAAGAAGGGAGTCTTTTAGCAACAATTGTTCAGCTGTGTGATGTTGTCGACAGTGGGGATGCTGATATACGGGGGAATTCAGAGTACATTTTCCATGTAGGAATATGAGTTTTTCTTTTAAAAACTATATATAGAAAATAAGAAAAAGCACAGAATCAAACCTGAAAGCTAGTTTTGAGTCTTGAGCAATTGGGATAGTGATTTTTTTTTAAACTGAAATGGGCAAATTAGAGGACATTTTGGAGGATAAAATCTAGACTTTTTATTTGGCCCTAATACATTTTGACATCCCTTCTTGATATGTAAATGCCAATATTAAATGAGAGATTGGTTGTAATATTTTTGAACCTCAAGGGAGATACTGCGTTTAGAAAAATGTGTTAGGGACTCTTCAGCACATAGATAAAATGTAAAACTACGGAAACAGACGACATTACCAGAAAAAAGGTTTCATAGAGAAGAGTACCAATATTAATCCCTAAGGCATTCCAATATTTAGAGCTCAGGCAGAGGAGGAAGGACAAAGGAAACTGAAAATTACAGACCACAGAACTAAAAACTTATCTTTTTTCTGATTGTGGCAGCCAAAACGTTTCTCACAGGAGTTATGAAGTTATACCTAGGAGTTTATAAACTGACTGTCTTTTGCATTTGTCGGACGAATGTTGATGAATATCTTTTAAGGAAGATTTTCAGTGCAGTGGTAGTGATAGAAGCTTCATAGGAATAGTTAAAGGGTTAAGGGAAAGGAACGAAGTAGAGGCCAAAGCGAATATAACTCAAAAAGCCTCTCTGTAGAAGTGAGAAGACGAATGAGGCAGCTTATGAAAAATGAAGGAAAGGTCACAAAAGATGAAAGATGATGAAAGGTCAATGAAGTGTTGTGATTTTGTTGTTATAATAAAATATACCGGAATATAATTGTATGCTGGCGAAAAAGAAAGAATAAATTGGTCAGGCTGACTTTTCTTTTGGAGCTTCTTGATTTAATTTTATACTTGGGGAATCCCTAAAGTTAAACTGACTATAACATGTACCTATATCGAATCTATGTGTTTTATTATATTTTAGGTGCACCTACTACCTTCAATATTAATGTAATACTTCAGTATTTTTTTTCCTTAATTCAACAGGCATGCAGAGCACATCAATGTTTAACTATACTACTTTTGTGTATCTGAGCTTCATATTATTTTATGGTGTCTCCCCATGCTGAAGAAAAAGAATCTTCATTTTTAATGAAAATTTTAATAATGCAAATCACAAGATACTTTCATCTTTATCAAATTATATCACCTATTTTTATATATTTATTTCCCATTTAAACTTTGCACAATTTATTTGAAGTAAACTAAACATATCCTATTTTGAAGTAAGAAAGTAACAAATATTCCAGTACCAAAATGTAGCTGGATACAAAATTTAAAATATAAAACGCATTACAAACCAAAAGATTTTGCTTAAAAATAGCCCCTAGAGATATACAAGTTAGAAAATAACAGGAAACATATTTTTAATCAATTAAATTCACAAAGACAAAACTATGATATTGCGTTGTTGAAGAACAATTAGGAGAAAAGGTGACATCATACGTTACTGATGAATGTATGCATTGAAAAATTTTTGTAGGGGAAATTTGCATTATCTTTCAAACTGTTAACTGTTCAAACGTTGATCCAGCAAATATGTATACATCAAGGTATAGATGTGTGTACATATAAACATATGCATACATATAATTGTGTGATAAACATATGTGTGTGTGTGTGTATCTCCAAGGGGTTCAAAGACAAAAAGTACCTGTTAAAATATTATTTGGGCTGGGTGTGGTGATTTATGCCTATAATTCCAGCAATTTGGGAGGCCAAGGCAGGAGGATTACTCGAGGGAAAGAGTTTGAGACCAATCTGGGCAACACACTGTGACCTGTCTCTAAATAAAAAAATGAAAAAGAAATAATATAAATAAATAAAATATTATTTATAATAACAAAGGTCAAGGAATCCATTGGGAATAGTTAAATGCGTTATCATATGTACATGTTTAAAATAGAATACTAGGCTTATGTACTTATCTAGATTGAGCTTTCAGTTGTATGAACAAGTGAAAATGCTACCTAAGAGTAAATAACCTACCACAAACATCTTAGTGGCCTACCCAACTGCTGTTACTCATTCTTTGATGCTACAGGCCTCCAATATTAATGATTTTCTAAGCAACAGTAAGGCTGGTTCAGATAAAAGGATGTGATTTGTTAATCTTAATACCTTCGGTGGTGATTGGCTTAGCAGTGGAAATGTAACTGTGCTGTAGGTAATAAAATACAAGATGTCTGATAAATATTTCTGCAAAGATTGATTTCCTTTGTTGGAGGAAAACCACTTTTCATCCTGGCCTTTGGATATTACTATTGAAGATCATAATAAGAAAGCGGAAGTATTTATAGAGAAATTTGAGAGGCACAAAATTCTGAATATATCAACTTTGTAATAACCTTAAAAAAATGTTATGTGTGTTAATAAATGCCCTTATTTTTAAACCTTTTTATAATTTAGTATTCTGGTACTTGAAACTGAAAGTATCTTAACTGATACAGCATTGACAACAAACATATTTAATAGTATGGTGTCAAAACAAATCAATCAGAATAGATACTGCCATATATTCTCTGTGGAGGGGTGAGCAGGGGCACTGAATATCTGCACAGACAATGAAAAAATGGATCTGTGCACATTCTGCTCATTTAAGGTTGAGAACAGAAAAAAAAAAAAAACCAAACTGGGGTGGCAAACATTTTCTTGCATCTAACAGAATATACTGGCTGGCACATGGAAAAGTAAACCCCAGTCTTATTCTATTGGCCAAAGCACATGGAAGTGTAAGCCCAAAGTCATTGAGGCAGTAAAGTTTTATCTGATAGAGATTTGTTTTCTCTTTCTTTCTTCTGTCAGGAAAAGATAATGTTACATTAGGGGGAAAACAACGAACAATTTTAAACAAATGATACATTCCACCAAGGATTAATAAGTATTATCATTAAAATTAATTGAAACATAGAAAATAAGTAAATGTAACTGATTTCAAAATGATAATTAAAAATTAAACATTCTTTTCACCTTTGAAGAGTACTGAAGGGTACTAAAGCACCATATTATTGTTCTAAACTGATAAAGGAAAATGAGAAAAATCAAGTATTTTTCTGCCTCTCCTTCATTGTTTACCTCAGTGTAACCAAATAATGAAAGAAAATTTACTCTTTAGTATATTTCAGCTTATTAATGAAGAAGAGATGACAAAATTAAAATATAACGTTTTCAAAGCCCTAAAAAATAATGATTCTAGAAAATGATCACAGTGGCTCCTAATATCATAAAAAGAGGTAACTGGACATTATGTGCCTCCTGATGGAAGTACACAACATAACTAGGAAGTATTATGCCTCCCTCTCTCCCTAAAAAAGTAATCCAGCTGAATTGAATTAAGCTCTTAGGCCAAACTACTATTTTACAGAAATATGCAAGGCAGAAACACATTCAATGACCTTATGGATAAACAATCTGTGACATCCAGAATATACTAAACTCTACAGGAGAAATGACCCAATATCTTTCATAAAGAATAATGCAAAGAAAAACAAAGGATAGATGAAAGTTATCTAAACATTAAAAGGGGCTGAGCATGGTGGCTCATGCCTGTAATCCCTGATCTCAGGAGTTCAAGACAAACTTGTGCAACATGGCGAAACCCTGTGTCTACTAAAAACAAAAAATTAGCCGGGCATGGTGGTGCATACCTGTAGTCCCAGCTACTCTTGGGGGCGGAGTTGGGAAGATCATTTAAGTCCTGGAGGCAGAGGTTGCAGTGAGCCCAGCATGTTACTGCACTCCAGCCTGGGTGATAGAGTGAGATCCTATCTCAAAAAAAAAAAAAAAAAAAAAAAAAAAGATTACAAGGGAGGGACTTTACAGATATATCAACAAAACTCAATTTACTGATTTATCCAATATATAAATTAATTCTGATTAAATATACATATTTATGTATGAGAATTTATAGTTTATCAGACAATGAGAGAAATTGAACACTGCTTCTTTAATGGGATTTTTAAAATCTCACTATATGGAAGGTTTATTAATAGTATTGTGATTACTTTTTTAAGTCTTTAGGTTTTAAATATGCATCCTGCAGATGTCATAGGAAAAGTCATATAATGTCTGAGAGATCCTTTGAACTAAATGAGCAGGGATACAGATGAAATATGATTGGCCTTAAAATGGTGATTGCTGATTGATGAGAATATGAACGTTCATTGATAATACTCAACAAATATTCATTGATAAATTGTTACATATTTTTGAACATTTTTATAATAAAAAGTTTTTAAATGACTGTTTCTGAAATATCTATAAATAGGAAAAATGGAAAATAAAAGAGGCAACTAAATCATAAGGAGAAAATGGAAAATAAATCATTAAAAATAGACATTCATTTTTATATTTGCTATTGTCATTTGAAGTGGTTAATTTTAGATATTTGCATAGAGAAAATATGTAAAAATATTACTGATGATATAGTTTTGGGATTTAAAGTAATAAGGTTCAACATGACACTTGAGTCTTTTAGTAACTAACTGATAAATAAACCCTATACATTTTCTGGGATTTCTCTAACATATTCTTAGGACTATCTAGCTGCTTTTCTAGAGGGGTACGAATTAGGTATCTCTTCCATGCACACTGGAGTCAGTTTCAACTATTACAAATACAGAACAAACGAGGAACCATTAATACAATGTCCTTAGTGAGTTTACCCGCAAGTATATAACACACTAAAATTAACTATAGTATTTTTGATTTTAGAAAGGATTTAGACAGACATGTAAGTTGCAGGAAACATCACCATTTTAAAAAATCATTTCATGGTTTTGCAGACTGAGACCTAAAGTATCTAGCATCAATATCAGTATCAAGCTTTTAGATCAGAGTGTATAAGTATATTAAATCTGCGATTCTTCCTCCTGCAGTATATCCAAACCAGAGTTGATGGAACCGAGCAATTTACTTTCCAAGTGAAGGCAATCGGTCTTTCAGTTTTTGTATGAGATTGAGAAAAGCAACAAAATTTAGCCTCAGCTATACAGGATAAGCCAGGAGTATTGGAATGTTAGCAGTTCCATTTTGTTGTAAAACACAAAATTGCAGGTCCAAATGCTACTGCATCACGCCCATGAAAGAGCAGCAGTTTATCAGCATGTCAGGAGTGAGGAAGATAAGTGCAATTTTCCAAGACAAAAAGAAAAAAGGGCTTGTGGAAGCCATAGAAAAGAATATGAAAATTAAAAAATGCCTCCTCTCTCTCTCTCTGTTCGTATGATTAGTTACTTCAAAAGATGAAAGTTAAAGGGTGAATAGAGCCCGGCTTGTATACTTCTCCATGACACCTTGAATTACAAAGCCTTCAGGTGCATTTATTAAATTAGGAAATTTCTCTGCAGTGAGTGGCACCCAACCTTTTCTGAGTTCATTGGGGTAGATAAGGGAGCACTTAAGCAGTTCTCAATAAAAGATAGAACCTGATGAAAATTTGCTAAGACCAACAACAACAGTAAAAACAATAAAATATCAATCAATTTTACTTATAGTTTGAATCAATGATATTTTTATTTTGAATAGAAATTTTATTTTTCAATTTTATATATTTTCTAATATGAATTAGAATATTAAATGTTATATTTAAAATAACATAATTAGCAATTCTTAAAGTAAATATACAAGCATGTAATAATATAAATAATAATAACATATTTTATAGTATTTTATTCAGAATTCTGTATTTATCAGGAATATTTTAAACTAGAACCATTGCTAAACAGGTAGAAATCTTGAAAGTTTTATAAATTTGGTTTGGATTTTCATGAAGTCCCAACTGAATTCACAGTTGTAATTTGATAACCAATTTTTTTTCTATTCTTTCCATAATACTAATTCCTTAATATTTTTCATAGCAGCACCATGCAAAATGAAGCCACAAAATATATAATTTTTTTTACAATAAATAACCATCTCTACTTTCAGTTTTCTGACAACTAATTAATTTTTGAAAATATTTATAAAAATTATTAGATTCTCTCTTATATTTATGGGCCTGCTTGTTGCTCAGAGTCTTATATATTTAACTTCTTGAGATGATACTCTGCAAACATTAATATGCTGAATTATGCTTAAGAATAGCAATATATTAACATGTATATTGTATCCATAACATAAATTATCAAATATGTAGCCAAAATTAAGGATAAGAAAATTTTCACAAATGAAACCCACATATGACTAAGTACACTTATATTCTAGGTACACTATTTTCATACTTCATATTAATACAATCAAATTTAATATAAAACCCTCAAACCAAAAACAAATCGATATAAGATCTAGCAATAAACTATGGATTAACTGACATTTTGCCATTGATTTGAAACTGTCAGTATAGTGGGTTAAAAATAAAACAATATGGGACTACTTAGTAGCGTAACTTTTATAATAGTTGAAATATAATGTAGAGTGGTACTTGTTCTAATTTTGTCTATTATAGGCATGGCTAAAAGCCACATAAACTTCAAAAAAACTTCCTTAAATATTCTTTTGAAATAGCGGATGAAACTTGAAAACAATTATTTGATTTTAATAGAAAAACCTCTGAAGCAATAAAAATGTCATATTTTTATGACATGAAAAATATTAAGGAATTAGTATTATGGAAAGAATAGAAAAACTTTCAAAGTTTTGTTTCAAAATATTTGGATAATAAAGGTGATGGATACAGAAAAAAAAAATTAGGGAAATGTTGCAAGAACTCATCATAACTTCAAAATTTTTAGTAAAGTTCCTAGTGAGAAAAAAAAATGTGTTTGAGCAAATTCAAGTTGTGGATAATTAAAGCTTAACCGCATTTTCCATGTGCATATAACTGTGTACAATGTATCTGATGTAGATAATGATTCTAGAAAATAATCAATGCAATTGAATGGTCAATTAATTTCAATTTCTTCAGCAGAATTAATAATAAAATAATAATGAATCATGATTAAGTTTGTTCAAAAAAGCATATTTGTGACCAACTAATTTTTTTGTTTTTTTTGTTTGTTTGTTTGCAGGCAGAGGCCAGAAAAGGTTTGAGAGTTCAAAGAACCTCCAGCTGAGTTGATTAGCAAAGGTCTTTCCCCACATGAAATAAGGACTTAAAGACTAGGAGAGGTGGTTCAAATGCCCATATCCCAGCAAAATATTACAAGGTATTCAAAGAATCAGGAAAACATGGCCAAATAAAAAGAGCAAAATAAACTCCAGAAACTCTCAAAGGAAAAGTAGATCTATAAGCTCTTGAAAAACAGTTTAAGATAATTGTCATCGACATGATCAATGAGCTATGGAAAAACAGATTAGCAATTAAACGAAATCAAAAATATGATACATGAACAAAATGAGATTATCAGCAAAGAGACAGAAACCACCCCAGCCTGGGCAACAGAGTGACTCCATCACGATAACATAAAAGCAAATGAAAAGAAACAAACAAATTCTAGAGCTGATGAATACAATAATTAAACTGAAAACAATTACTGGAGAAATTTAACAACAACTTTGATGAGGCAGAAGAGCATAAGCCATAGGTGATATTCTCAATGATATTCTCAAGTGGACCAACATGCCCATTATGGAAATCCCACAAGTGAAGAGAGAGAAAAAAGGGATAGAGAGATTATCAGAAGACATAATGCTGCAAATCTTTCCAAACCTGAAAAAAGAAATGGAAATACAAATTGAAGGGGCTTAAGGAAATCTAACTAGGATAAATCAGAAGATAATTACAATGCCGTGCATTATAATCAAATTAAAGAGATGTTACATTTAATGTGTTTGTAATAAGGTGGTTAGTTATTTGTTGTTAGAACAGAGAGTGAGAATATTAAAGAATAGTACTTGAAACAAAAAAATTGGGGAGCTGTGAAAGTAAAATATTTAAAGAAATTTCACGTTTTGTCTGGGTTGTGGTGTCTACAGGAATCTATGAAGAAGCTTTAGAAGTTCTGTTTTATGCATAAGGAACCGGGAAACAGAGACCTTTAGTTATCTTTGCAAACTCAATTTTCACTTCTGTTTAAATTCCATATTCAAGTTTTCTACTAATGCATTCAGCCAGATTGAGATGAGGATACTTGCAGATCATACTGATATGCTTAGATTTTTAATTTAGGATTTATGGAGTTGCTGAAATTTTGTTTTTATTAAAAATATGTGAATGTTAAAAAAATGGCAAAAAATAATTCTGGAGAGAAATATCTTAATTCTAATGGTATCCTATGGTCAGAATAAGCCACTTTAAAACCTATTTAGATAGATCTACAGGTATTTCATTTATTGAGTTATGTTAATTCTTAAGAAATTTGTCCATTTCATTTATTTTAAATAATTTGTTTATCTTTTTTATGGGGACAGGGAGTTCATTAAATTTTGGAAACTTCTATTTAACAAATTATAAAATGTATAAACATTAAATTTCAGGTTTTTTTTTTTTTTCGCTTTCTACCAATTTAATATATTTTCCTTTGTGGGTTGTGTGAGTGTGTGTGTGTGTGTGTGTGTGTGTTTCTGTCAGCATCTCAGAATATGTTTTAACATCAAGGATTGAGGTGGGAGTACAAAGAAATGTCAATTTATTTACACATTCTCTGAGCATATTTGATTATTTAGAAAGTATAGGGTGTTTAGGTGAAATATTTAAGAAAGTGTCCTGAATTGATCAGACTAGCTAAGTCTTTCTATATTCATTTGTTTTTAATCCAGGCAGAAAACAGTTTTAGTGTGTAGTGTGTTTGAAGCATGTTTTTTTCTAGAAATTCAGATATGCGAAGTCTGAATTTCTAGAAAAAAAGGATTATATGTCCAAATAATTGCAGAGAATACAGTTGAACCTGAGCTATACTTGAAACGGAAATGTGAAAAGAAGAGAAGCTGACAGGTTCGCATGGAACACATCACAATGTCCCATATTGTGGAATGGTCAACATGAGAAATCATAGAGGGATCCAGGTCTATAGGCTGGAACGTAGACCTCAAGGGAACTAGGTTAAGGAGAATGCTGATGCCATGACAGATTTTATAGCAACATTTCTTATTTTCTTGTCTGACTGGCAGAACTTTTTTTCCTTTTTTTCATTGCAAAATCCGATCAGTTTGGATGAATCCTTATCACTGTTAAAATCATGAACAGGAAATAGGATGAATAATAATCCATTTTCAAACTCTAGGAGTCAGAGAGTATCAGGGATACCAGAGAAACTTTATTCCTTTCACAAACACAAACATGTGATACTTCGTCCGTCTAAGGACCCAAATCTCCTGATTCAGATTGATAATACATTGATCAAGATATTTATGTTTTTTTTTTTTTTTGAAAGCAAGGAAGCCATTGGCAACTTTAATTTAGTTTTAGACACTGACCCTGTTGCACAATAGGACAAATAATTCCAATAAGATTATAAAAGTTGACAGGAAGCAAACATATCATCAATGAAACCTTCTTTTATCTTTCCAAGATGTTATCTAAAGTAATTGGTAAGCAAATGAAATGTCTCTAGTTCAAGTAATGACCTTTTCTCTGTGTTATTTTCAGTGTTTATTTCTATGGCAAACTACAGCACACAAAGACTTTGAATCAGAAAATCTACTCTGGAAAGGAATTGCATTCAGGATCATCAGAAACTTCTGAAATGAGTCCTGCTCGTTTTCAGGCTATTTGCAGCTGCACCTGTTCAGACACTGTTCCAATTGGCTTGTGGTTTAACCACTCCCTCGACACCCTTGATTAAGAATAGGGCTTCATCAAACAGGTCAGGAAGCTATCACACCTGTAGTTGAGTTTAGATTTTTTTTTTCTTTCAGGAGATGATCTTAAATTAAATTCCATACAGAAAATTGGGTACTTTTCTTTCCTCTGTATCTGTTTCATCAGAGGTAGATCTGTCCTAAGAAATGACACATGCTAACACAATCTCATGCTACAGAAAGGCACAACTTAACTTCACCAGACAACTTAATGTTTATTTGCTCCAAATTAGGGGAGAATAAACGATAAATAACTGCATTTTGCTAGTATAATCTTCATTGTTAGGATGATTTTGGGATTAAATTTCAACACTTCTCACTTGTTGGTTATAAAGCCTTAGTTAAACTATTTTAGTCCTCTTAACATCATTTCACTTGCCTGTGAAAATGGGTATAACTGTACATTTTTCACATGGTTTTAAAGATAAAGTGAGATCAATGTGTGGAGGATTCCTGAGGCTTAGGAAGCTCTCAATAAATTGAGCTACATACTTTTTTTTAGTATTAAATTCAGAAAGACTTAATCACGGTCACATCTTCAACTATTACAGCCCAATAGTAAATTAGTTTTTAAGGGATTTGGTGTCTGTTTCACTTTCCAAGCTGGAATTTTCTTAGCAGTAAAACCACCCCATGCCCTGTCCCTTTTCATTTCCCTCCTCAGGTCCTTTCAAATAGTAAGTTTTCTAAAGTTTTAAATAAATGGTAATTTTATTAATGTGATATATAATGTTTATTATTCATGGAAAATCACAAAATCATAATACAGAGTAGAAAACTGAGATTATCATGCTCTTGAATGCAACTCTAAAAGCATAAAGGGTGGTTTATAAAAGCACATAATAATAAAAACTAAATAAGGGATTGATATTTTCTTATTATAACTAAACAAGTAAATGTATTTTTCAATACTGGATGTAAAACTCTCTGACTTCAACTTTTATCCACATAAACACAACACCATTATGTAGGGAATTGGCTAACAGAATTTGCCATGCCTTGCTATCATGCTATTTCTATACATCCAACCACCCATGTCTCTTTATGTACATATATGTTCTATTAATATATGTATTTTAAAAATAATCATATGTAAATGTACAAAGACATTGGAGGGAAAATGAATTTGGAACTATATATATAGATTAAATTTGCAAATGGTAAGACCACGTTTTTATACACTGTAATAAGACTTGATCCCAAGATATCATGAGTTGGAGTAAATACATATTTTTGTATTCACAGTAACTATGTAAGTCTACAAAACGTTTGCTGTTAGCTCATAATCAATGACAGACATAAGAGAATACCAACTCATACACAATTGCCCTGAGGCACAAGGTATCTGACTGGATATATATTGTAAGACTTACTGCCCTTATGTATCTATGATTTTTTGTGGTCTCAAATCAGAACAGAAATTCATAGTTTTTTTTAAGACCTAGAGCAAGAGAAATCACTCATTTTTAGAACTTGTGTGCTTTTAGTTCTTCAGAGTCTGCCCTGTATTAAGGATAAGAGAGAAGAATTTATAGCTAATCAAGAATACTGTGCATTTGTTTCCGTGACATCTATTATACATATATTTGTGTCTTTAAGTGAGGTGTTTTATATATTTTCTTTAAGCAAAGTGTTTTATATATTTCATATAATTTCTCCTTCCTAAAAAATTGACAGAACACTGCACCTTTCTAATCATGACAGTAGATTAAAACATACACAGATGCAATGTCTACGTTAACATATATTTCCATGTATTGTTATTTAAGATCGTTTCAGCAGAAAACATATTTTATAATAATATATCAACTTAGAAATTTTTTGATAAATTTTGCTTTTCCACCTCTATATTCAGGCCATTAAAAGGTAACCTCTCATTCCTACAAACATGAGTTCATCCTTTTCAACCTGCTTTTCATGTTGAACTTTGTTGATTTTTCAGTTCAGTCAGTTTTGGATTTTTGCCAAAATGAAACCATTCTTGTGATTGAAGGCAATATGTTTGTTTAGTCTGTTCTTATGTGAAGTCAGCTACCTCACACTTTATCTTTTCAAAATATGTTTCTTTCTAGCATGTATTCATCAGAATTTATTTTTTTTTCTTTGAAGAAATTTTAAGTCCTGTAAAATAAATACAGTGCTGTATTCAATGTAAAAAGAGAAAAAAGAATTTATGGCAAAGCCTTTACAGGTCATCATGATCTAATAATAATTCGAGTTAAGAAAACCATTCATACTTAATAGATAATACAGCTGTTTTATTGAGTTTCGTGAGGAAGTGACTAAGATGCACTGTTGGTCACAAAGGAGCACTTAAGAAATGTCAGTTTACTTAATCAATCAAAGAAAGTCTTAAGTCCTGAAGAGTTACTGGATTTTCACAAGGTTTCACAGAGAGACAGACACTGTGGAAAGACATTTATGTCATTCTCAATGCAGTATTCTTCCAACTATTTCAAGCCATCTCCTTAATAAGAGTTTTGTACAACATGGAATTTGGAGAGTAGAAATAATTACATTGTTTCTGTGAAAAATAATGCTATCTATGCCTTCAGCCTTTATGAAAGTTTATCAAACACTAAACCTGTATGACTTGAAATAAATATTCATTGAATAATCACTGTATAAAAGCAAAACCTAGTGGACAAGAGCTGTTTACTGTCTCTTGAAATAGGAGGTAGCATGAGCATTCAATAAGACATATATCAATCATATTCTCTCCTGAATCTTGTATTTTGTCATTAATCAAAAATCTTACCCTTTTAGCTTTCTATTCAAGTGTTTTTCCATCTCAGATTAATGCAGAGTAACCAGACGATAAGCAGAGATTAACAACTCTAAATGTTAAGCTAATTATTTGCTGTTGAGTCTGCATTTAACTTACCTTCCATTCATTGGAATGACTTTGAATCTGGTAGCAGCAAAGGGCAGGAAAAACAAGGGAGCAAGCTTCCATTGTTGCTAATAGCTCAACACACCAATTTACAAAAGCCACCAAACTAGGAGGATGAGCCTGGGGACTCCTATCGTGCAGTAATGTTATCATGCTGAATAGCTGAGGCAAAGTGAATGCATTCATATTTCATTTAAAGAGACAATAATAGGACCATTTCAGCCGGAAACCCATCAGGTCTGCCAAAGGTGTTGATGAACTCACAGGCTAAATTCAATGACCTTGATTTACACCTTGTGATCCTTTTATGATATCCTACTTTCTCCACTCCAATAACTTTTCACACAAACCTGTAAAGCTTCCCCCAGGTAGAATTTGTTGAACATGCATTTCCCTGGCTTTAATTAATGCTTACTTTATGTGCCTAAAGTTTTTCTCATTATAATAGCATTAATATATGTAAAAAGGCCTGGTAATCATGAACAACAGGATTGAGACGGGCACAAGGTATTCTTAAATGAACTCTATGCCTCATCTTATAGGACATGTTATGTATTATTTGATAGCTTCTCTCCTGTAGTCTTGATAAAGTAAGAGCCCTACCATTTCTTTTCAGGTTATTTCTATTCATCAGAACATTTGTGAACAATAAATATTTTCCTTAAACTACAAAGGTAACCAAATCCATTTCTATTAATGAAACAATTTATTTATACCTTAGGATCATACAGAGTTCACTACAGATAGATCACATCCAAAAATGATCATTTTGTAATTAAAAAATATGTAGAACAGGAACGGGACAATTATGGCCCATGTACCAAATCCAACCCGTTGGCTAATTTTATAGATCGACTTTTATTGAAACACAACCCAACCTATTCATTTTTAAATTTTTTCTGCCTGATTTTGTACTACAATGGCATTGTTAAGTGGCAGTGACAGAGACACTATGATCAGCAGAATCTAAAATATTTTCTGTCTTGTTCTTTATAGAAAAGGTTTGCTGCATCCTTGTCTGAATTGACTTATTGAGGTTTTATGTTTTTTGTAACCCACCTATAACACAATATTATCAACATTATATATTAACAACCACTTGCCCTGATTAAGAGTCATAGCAGCATATTTGCAGGAGGCTATCGCAACTGAATGTTTTTAAGAAATTTTTCCACTTGATAGGAAGATACTGTATTTTGAAGGTTTCTGTACATAACAGAAAGTAGGCAGATATAATATTATGTTTCTGCTTTTGTCAAGTTCAAAAATCAGTGAACACAGCACCTCTTTTGTTTTTCTGTGCTGTGAGCTGAGCCTAAAAACTGCTTATACCCCTGAGAGGAAGAAGTTCTTCTTCTTGCCTCTAAGGATGTTTCAGACAGAAATATAAGATACTTAAATAGAAAGAGGCCATGAAAATAGTCAAAGTGAAGAAAACATTCACTGGGTCTCCTTCAAGGGCTTACACTTTGAGGAGATACCGTTTTTAAACAAAGTGAAGAACAGTACTAGAAACATTTTTAGAAGATATCTACTAGAATCTAGTAACTAAAATGGTAACTAAAATAGATTCATGAATTATTTCTTTATTTCCTCACTCATTTAATCACACATTTATTAAACTTCTAATGGAATCAAGTTTTATGCTAGCCATTGAAGATAAAGTGGTCAATAAAAAGATTTCCATTTGGAAATATCTCTAATTCAGAAGGTTAGCAAAATGTGTTGTAAGGGAATGGACAGATTGATGATAAGAAGAGAAGGGTAAAAGCAAGTTTTCCTTCCAAGATGTTCAAGATCTCTGCAGTATTTCAACCTAAGGGCTCCTCACAGGAAAAAAAATAATTAGGGGCAAATTGAGGAAAATATCAGATATTTACTATTCATATTTACATATCTATATCTAGCTACCTAAATTCAGAAACAAGAAGAATTACTTAATCATTTATGTTGACCTTTATAATTAGGAAGCCTTTATTACTTTCTATGATGTGATGTCCTAATGTGATCCACACTGTTGCTGGGGAACTCAAGAAGACCACCTCTCTTCCATCTTAAACTTATGAAAATTTTCAGTGGCTTCTAAGGAAATCTACATTAACATCTTGTCCACAGACAGGGAAGAGTGAAGCAGTGGGTGATCCTACTGGGGTTTTATAAGTTATGCTTTGAAAGAGGCATATATCAATTCTGCCTATAATCCATTGGCCAAAATTCAGAAACATGACCTTACATGGTGCAAGGATGTTGAAAAATCCTGTGGCTGGATGCCAGATGCTTCCCAACAATACCTCTATATCACAGATGTCCATGTCATAGAGCCAACTCTGTACCACAGGTGTTTAATAGGTCGTTAGATGTTAAGTAGATGAAGAATAATCCTAAGAATTGTCATAATTAAATTTGCTTTTCTGTACCTGTTCGAAACTCTCTGAATCTCTAACCATCTAGGTGGCATCATGTTATTGTATAATGTGTGAATGTATTTCATATTCCATGATAGAATGTATATTATTTGAATATCAGAATTTTGTTTCTAAAAAGTCTTCTTCAGAGCTATACTCTATACATGATTGTTCAAGTTATAGAATGACTGGTATTTTAATTTCAGCTGACTATTTCAATGGAAAAACTTGAGCGATATTTATTTATTTTGGGTTAATCTTATTGGGCTCATTAACTTCCTCCATATTCCTATATTTGTGGAAGCTGAAGACTGTTATATATTATTGATTTCAGCTAATTTTTATGGCCTTAATAACAACAATTCTGGGAATTTACTCTTGAAGGCTATAGCTATGACACTATATTCTGATAAAATGATCAGGAATATCTTGTAAAATAGATTACATCATCAAGTCATTACTGCCTTATTCTGCCATGAGATCATATTTTATTTTCACTCATCTTTTGATATTCAGCAGCAGATGTTTTTCTGGCCAATTACTGATTCTTGACAGGACTTTTACCAGTGCAATAATTCTGTTTTTTATAAAGTATTATTAAGCAAAGAAGCCATGGGCCTGAAGCAATTCTTGACCATTATGCTGGTGGCACAAGGATTCTCAAAGGGTGCATACTTCTAGAAACATGAGTGTTACTTCTTTTTTTTGTTTGTTTTCTTGAGACAGAGTTTCCCTCTGTCTCCCAGACTGGAATGAGGTGACACGACCTCGGCTCACTGAAACCTTTGCCTCCCAGGCTTAAATTATTCTCCTGCCTTGGGCTCTTCATAGTTGGGATTAAAGGTGTGTTCCACCATGCCCAGTTAATTTTTGGATTTTTAGTACAGACGGGGTTTCACCATGTTGGTCATGCTGGTCTCAGACCCCTGACTTCTTGATCCCCCCACCTTGGCCTCCCAAAGTGCTGGGATTACAGGCATTAGCCACCATGCGGGCCCACCTTTTGTGTTATTTCTAATAGTATTCACTATGCTTTTTGATTAAATATATAAAATAATATAATATTGTTAAATTATGCAAGGAAATAATTATAAATGATTTACTGAGGTGCTGATGACTGTGTAAAACATCTTCTCTGGTATAGTCAATGTAAACAGGATGGTCGACCTCATATATTTTAAATAAAAACAAAATGAGAAAAAGACAGGAGTCATTTTGGCATTAAGTCAAGCAATGAGGAGACTCAACTTTTGTCTTGAAGAGGGTAAACTTAAGCAAAACAAGGTATCACATAAGTACAACTCTACCTAAGACAGAACACTTAAATATTGCAAACATAAATCACTAGCTCTGAGGAAACTCCAAAGATGCAAGTTGTTATTTAGTTAAACACAGATTAACAGTTTGAGTCAAATTTCCTTTTAAGCCAAATAGCAATTTTTAGAATTGAGAATTGTAAATTTCAGTTAAGTAGATCCCTAGCGTGTACCTGCCTCCATCTTTCCAACCAAGTCTGTTCTACTCATCTTCCAGCAGATACTGTTGCCCTCTACACTCCATTATTAAATCAGAGTACAGGTTGGTTTCCTTAAAACAGATGCCAAAACAGAGTTTGGGATGTAAGGTCTTTGCTAGAGATGCATATCTTTGAAAAGATGCAGGAGAAAGGATGGCCTAGATGAAGCTAAACTGCAATGCAGGGACAACACACAGTTGAGAAAGTCAGGGAAGCATCTGGAGGGAATATTGCACCTCGGTGCTCTCCCTTGGTGACCAAAATGTCCAGGCCTTTCTGTTTTTGGGCTATGGGCTTCCCTGGGAAGAATAAAACCTCCCATGAGGGGTCTTTCTGTTCCTGAGGCAAAGCCTGAAAAAGCTGACAGGTGGCAGCTATGTGCTGACTGCATTACCAGCAGCTGGGATTTTTTTTTCCTCGAAGGGTGATCTGACAGTGCATCTTGATGTCTACTAAAAAGCAGCAGTTAAAACAAAGTTTTTAAAATAGAAAACATTTTGCATTTCTATTTGCTCTTAACTTTTCAATGGCTTCTTCTACAGTTAGTATACATGTATAATGAACTGCAAAAGACGATATTAACTAACATCTTTTTAATTTCATCCCATTCCCATTTACTTTTAATTTGGGCATTATTTAATATTTAGTTTTAGAGTTCTTCCAATAAAATTAGCTCTTCTCAGCTTCATGACTTGTTATTTTCTTTGTGTTTAATGGTTCTTTTTTATTTATTTTATTTTGGTGGGAGAGGAGGGAGTCTCACTATGCTGCCCAGGCAGAAGTGCAGTGGCCCAATCTCAGCTCACCACAGCCTCCGCCTCCCAGGTTCAAGCAATTCTCATGTCTCAGCCTTCCAAGTAGCTGAGGCTACAGGCGCACACCACTATGCCTAACTAATTTTTGTATTTTAGTAGAGACAAGGTTTCACCATGTTGGCCAGGTAGGTCTCGAATTTCTGACCTCAAGTAATTCGCCCATCTCAGATTCCAAAATTTCTGGGATTACAGGTTTGAGCCATCGCACCTGGCCAGTTTAACAGTTCTTAATCTGACTTTACATTTACCTGTTTTTGGCTTCTAGTTCTCATTTTAAATGTCTAGACTACACATAGGTCTTCTTGGGCCATCCACTGGAGCAGCCATTGCCACAGTGGTACCTGTTTGCTGTTTGTCTCCATGGCATGTAAGATGTCCTCTCATAACAGCGATCATGTCATGATTTTGGAATAAGGAGGTACTTAATACATATCTATTGAAAGTCATAATGCAATAAAATTAGAAACTAATGATAGAATAACTTTAAAGACCAAGTGTTTGGTGACCAAATAACATACTACAAAGCACCATTAGATTAAAAATAAGAAATACTTAGAACTGAATGATTATGATAACACTCTCTTTCAAAACCTGTGGACTACAGTTATTATATTATTTATGTGGAAAATAAAGAAACAGAAATAAAACATAAATAATAATACATGTTGACAAAGACAAAGTAGACACTCAAGAACTTCATTCAAAAATTTTAAAATCAGGCTTGTCGCGGTGGCTCATGCCTGTAATCCCAGCACTTTGGGAGGCCAAGGTGAGTGAATCGCGAGGTCAAGAGATCGAGACTATCCTGGCCAATATGGTGAAACCCCATCTCTACTAAAAATACAAAAAAATTAGCTGGGCATGGTGGTGTGTGCCTGTAGTCCCAGCTACTAGGGAGACTGAGGCAG
This sequence comes from Sapajus apella, assembly GCF_009761245.1. Classification (NCBI taxonomy): domain Eukaryota; kingdom Metazoa; phylum Chordata; class Mammalia; order Primates; family Cebidae; genus Sapajus; species Sapajus apella. The sequence continues at coordinate 18,697,135 of NW_022436945.1, forward strand.
GAGAATTGCTTGAACCTGGGAGGCGGAGGTTGCAGTGAGCCGAGGTTGTACCACTGCACTCCAGCCTGGCGCCTGGTAACACAAAAAAAAAAAAAAAAAAAAAAAAATTAAATCAGACAGTTTTTTATTTTTATTAAACTTTCAAGGAGTAGTTACCTTGCCTTAATCAGTTGTGCCATTTTTGTTTTACACTATTTTTCAATAAGGCCCTCTTAATCATGTTTCCAAAACCAATCCAGGACCAAACAAATAAACACGAAAGCAAAGAAATACATAAATAAAAACAAATACAAAACCATTTTACTGAGGAATGTGGCTGCTAAAATTTAAAGCAGAATATTAAGTAACCAATTCTAAAAGTGCACTAAATAAACATAGTTTATAGTTAAAGAAATTTTCTTTAGGAATGTGAGAGTTTTAATAGCAAAAACAACTTTCACCAATACATTACTACGGTCAGTAATCTTAACAGATTAAAGGCATTAAACCATATTGTTTTACTAGTTGTTGCAGAAAACTAAATAATACAGATAAGTTCATCATCTATTTGTGATAAAAATGCTTCATAGAACAGAGACATCTTAAGCACATTAAAGTTGACTTTTACAACCAAAATTTACAATCTAAAAGTATATATATATTATATTTAAAGGAAAATGTACATACATTTCCTTTAATGTCATGGAATAAGATAATAGTGTTCAATCTTAATGCTACTACATTGTAAACAATGCCTTCAGCCAAACAAAATGCTTGTTTATTAATAAGATTTAACAAAATAGAAGTTTAATATGCTATTTGAGAATGAATCACTTACCTAAAAAATCCAATAGAAGCAATGAGCTATTGGAAGTAATTAAAATTTTATCAAGGCTATAGAAACAAACTTAGCCTTGATAAACTTGATAAACTTAGTTTTATTTCCATGTCCAACTCAGGTTGTTTGTTCTTTTTTCTTTCTTTTTTAAATTTTTTTCATTTTTCTTTCTTTTTTTTTTTTTTTTTTTTTTTTTTTTTTTAAGACAGAGTCTTGCTCTGTCACCCAGGCTGAAATGCAATGACGTGATCTTGGCTCACTGCAACCTCCATCTCCCAGATTCAAGTGATTCTCCTGCCTCAGCCTCCCAAGTAGCTGGGATTACAGAGGTGTGCCACCACATCTGGCTAATTTTTGTATTTTTAGTAGAGACATGTTGGCCAGGCTGGTCTCAAACCTCCGACCTCAAGTGATTCACCCACCTCAACCTCTGAAAGTGCTGGGTTTACAGGTGTGAGCCATAGAACCCTGCCAGGTGCATTCTTCTATGGCAGCAATAATATGCTAGAAATACAAATGAGAGTAAGATGTATAAATCGTTCCACTATAAGGACACATGCACACGAATGTTCATTGCAGCACTGTTTACAATAGCAAAGACCTGAAACCAACCCAAATGCCCATCGATAATAGACTGGACAGGGAAAATGTGGTACATATACACAATGGAATATTATGCAGCCATCAAAAATGATGAGTTCGTGTCCTTTTTAGGGACATGGATGAACCTGGAAACCATCATTCTCAGCAAACTGACACAAGAGCAGAAAATCAAACACCTCATGTTCTCACTCAAAGGCGGGTGTTAAACAATGAGAACACATGGACACAGGGAGGGTAGCACTACACACTGGGGTCTGTTGGGGGGAAATGGGGGAGGGACAGGGTGGTGGGGAGTTGGGGAGAGATAGCATGGGGAGAAATGCCAGATATAGGTGAAGGGGAGGAAGGCAGCAAATCACACTGCCATGTGTGTACCTATGCAACAATCTTGCTTGTTCTTCACATGTACCCCAAAACCTAAAATGCAATGAAAAAAAAAGTGAAAAAAACAAAAGATGTGGTACATAGGAGCCAGTAACAATGTGAGATGTCTAGGAATTGTGCTACTAAAAATAATTAGGCAGTTTGTGGAGTAAATTTTAGTATGCTAATAAGAGAGAGAGAGAGATGAAATATCTAAATCAGGTCTTTTTGACCTCAGTGCCATTGACAATTTGGACGAGATAGTTCTTTGTCATAGAGGACAGCCCTGTGCATCATAGGATGTTTGCCATTCTTGCCACTACATCAGTAGCTTCCAGTCCATTTCGACAAAAAAATAAAATAAAATAAAATAAAACTCTAGATATTGTTAAATGTTCTCAGAGAGTAAAATTGCCACTGACTCAAATAAATGGGGAAATAATTCATGTTCTTACAAGAGATAACGTGTTAGTATAAAAGATGTCTTATCTTCGAAAGTAATCTATGATTTCAATGCAATCACACTAAATTTAATTTTTAAAACATTTATAAATTAACACTGCTATACATATACATTGAATGTACAAAGCAATTTAAACAATCTGTAGCTAAGTCAACACCATTAAAAAATAATAAAGAAGGGGATTACCTATAGAGACAAAAAATATTTCAGTATTTCAAAGTCACACTCATAATAACAGCAAGAACAGCAGTAATAAATAGCGTGCATTAACTAAAGGTATTTTAAAAAGTGGAGAAAATAGAGTGTCTGCATAGGTAGAAATAAAAATGGAAATTTATAATATTCTTAAGTGAGCATCAACACTTTATACAGTGAAGACATGTCAGACAGTTGGGTGTATAGTGTTAGAAAAACTAAATTAGCATAAAGGGAATAGTAATCTTAGATTTCCTTCTAATGACACACATAAAAATGAATTCTAGGCTAATTAAAGAGTTATAATATATAATTAATAAAAACACAGAATATGTTTCTGACCTCAGGTGGCAAAGATATTCTTAAACTTTCAAATGCACCATATGATTGTGATAATTACCTCACCATTTTATATTCCTCCTCATTGAGTGTGAGCCTGGTCAGAGTTAAAAGTTATGACAAAATATAATAAATACTCTAAAGTCTGAAACAAGAGATGCAATTTTAGAATAGGCAGAGAAAATATGTACAAAAGAAATAAAAAGTCAGTTATTTGGGAGTCTGAGACAGGCCGATCACCTAAGATTACGAGTTTGAGACCAGCCTAGCCAACGTGGTAAAATCCTGTCTCTACTAAAAACATAAAAATTAGCTGGGCATGATGGCATGCACCTGTAATCCCAGCTACTCGGAAGGCTGAGGCAGGAGAATCACTGGAACCCAGGAGGCAGAGGTTTCAGTGAGCTGAGATCCTGCCACTACACTCCTGCCTGGGTGACAGAGTGAGACTCTGTCTCAAAAAAACACAAACAAACAAAAAATTCAGTTTATAGAAGCAGTCACCAAACTAATGAATGTATGAAAAATATTCATAAGTATTATTAAGCAGAGGGAAGCAAATTAGAATAACAATAAGATGTGATGACCTTGTCTATTGGATTGGCAACAATCAAAAAGCCGGAAAATGCCTAGTGTTAGTGGGAATGTGAGTTTCACTGCTGGTAAGATTGCAGGGATTGGCACTCATTCTGGAAAACTCCATATGGGAGTATGTGCAAGGTTATTCATTGCAGCAGTGTTCTTAGCCAGGATAATGAATTGGCAGCAAATTGACTGTCCATCATTAAAGAGTGGATAGATAAAATGCAGCAGATGACACCATGGTGTGTTATAAAGAAGTCAGAAATTATGACTTAGAAATATGCAATGCTTCATGGATTAGATTACATACATTAAGTGCTTTGTGAGAAACAGAGACAGAAAAGTATGTGAAAGATAACATAATAACATTTCATTGTTAAGCCAACACATGCATACCCTATTTTAAATGCTTCAAATGGTTTTCAGGCATAAAGATGAGTTCTGTCTCTTTTGAAAGTGTCATGTAACTATGTCCTCTTGGCTGTACCCTTCCTTTGAAGGAACATAAGAATTGTCTACTTGTCAGATTTTCTAATTGCCTTTTGATAACTCTAGAATAATCTTTGGTGTGGCCTGTATACATTCAGGTTTCGTCCTATCACTCACATTCTGTATGTCCCTACTCCCTTTTTCTCTAGTACCCTGAAAAACTGCAATAAACAGAAAATACAAGATGCAATATGCTGTGCTTTCTAAAGCCCTCCTGTTGCCAGCTTCTGTTGTATAGTGAATACGTGTTCTAGAAAGCCCTATGCAACTAATACTTGTCTTTTCTCCAAAGATATCTTTTGCCCTCTTATCACTCTCATACATTGTGGAAAACAAAGAACACTGTGCCTGGGCTCTTAGTTAAATCAGATATGGGAGGGACCAGTAATCTGACTGACTGGAAATGAGTGGATACATGTTTAAAAAACTTAAAGGTTCCAACTCCCAAATCTGGCTAATGTATATGACTCTTTGAGTCGGGAGACATATGAAAGTGGAAGAATGAGGCATCTTCCTATATTTTCACGTTTTCTGTTTTATAAGGAACCAGAGGTACAATGTTAACCTATGCTATGGCCAGGATGTATTTTCCCACAATTGAGCTACTTCTGTTCTAAATAGTGTTCTTACACTTCAAGTGTTTTAAAACTCTTTCTCTCTTGTGTATGAAAGAACATTATATTACATATATGTTTCATTCAAAATTTGTATATAGCTGTATTTCTAATATATGTATTTGGCAAATGAGTGTGTGTGTGTGTGTGTGTGTGTGAGAGAGAGAGAGAGAGCATGTGTGTGAGTGTGTGTACTTGCCCCTCCCCCATAAATTGGATATGTTCACCTTAAGGTTCAAGTTTAACGCCATTTAAGTTCCTTTTCCTATTTTATGCCATCTTGCTATATGCAGTTTCTCCTTGTTCAGATCTTTTTTGATACATGATTCTTATAGTTGGCATTACTCTGAACTTTGGGTTAGCCAATGATAAAAATGTTGTGAATATTACCTTTTAAAGTTTATAATTGGAAAAAAAATCAGTTCTGCAGCCAAAGGTAAAGGACTGTAGGATTTTGCAGCACTGTCTTTAATTTGTCATTAATCTATACCTTTTCTGGGGTAAATAAACAAGGTCAAGAGGAATCTATCTAATTGCACTGTCAGTCAGCTTCTGTTTCTTCGTCAATACTTGCTAACAGTTCTATCATTCTACAAAAGCATTCAATCAGGGCCCAGGCATTGTTCAATCAACTTAAAAACAGAGCAGAATAAAAGCAGATGAGGTCTTTGCTGTTATGGATCTCTCATTTTAATAAACCAGGCAAAAAATAAATACAATGATTTTAGAAGTTGAAAAGGGCTACAAAAAACAATTTTTTAAATTTTGTAATAGTAAATACGTGCCAGGGTTGTGTGTGTATGTATAGGCAGAAGATCATCGTGACCAGGACGAAGAAAAATCTCTGCAAGAATGTGGTATTAGATCAGAAATCACTGGACAAGAAGAAATCGGCCAAGGTAAGATGAAGGAACTGGAGACTTGACCTCCTAATTTCCAATTACAGTGCACTGTTTCCAAAAAGATGGACTGTTTATGTTTTACAAAGGGCCCATATATTAACTTGATCATTTAATTTCATACATTTGAAACTTATTGATTGTATAGTCTTATATTTCCCCTTAAATGGCTGTAAGAGATAAAGATATCATTGAAGAAATGATATTGAGTTATCATGTTAATTATTTCTATTATTATTAAAGGCAGAGTCTGTCTTTGTTGTCTAGGCTAAGGTTCAGTGGCTACTCAGGTGCTATAATCATGTACTACAGCCTCAAATTTCTGGTCTCAAGTGGTCTACCTGCCTCAGCCTCCCAAGTAGCTGGAACAAGAAGAGCAGGCCACTGTGCCCAGCTTCATTCTTTTAATTATTCAATTTTTGTTACATGCCACAGGGTTTCAACTCTCTTAAAGAAGGGAAAAATTGTAATTTGTTCCATTGCAAAACATATCAAATATATAAAAGTCAGGCATTATGTAAATAAGAAAACTATTCCCTCCCCCAACCCCACCTTTTAACAGAATTATTCAGTTGCCACATATTTTGTTTGCTTTAATGATAAACTAGCCAGAAATTTTCTAATAGGTTAGCCTAATGTGGGAAAAGCACCTTAAGATATTTAAAGTGCAATAGAAAATAAATCTAATATATTTTATGGGGTACAATTATGCCACTCTGTATATGAATTACATTAAAAATTAGAATGCTTCTTTCACCTTTGGATTAGTTCCTGGAAAAACAAGGAACAAAGGATTATTTACATCTTTGAAAATCATCAACTTTCCACGTTCCTTCCCCCTCAGCTTTACTAATAGTCAATGTAAATACTTGCCAAAATTTGAGTGGTAAATTTGTGAAGGAGAAATTTCTAAATATTTTAGGAAGTGGCTTTGTGATAAGTTATGATCAGCGAAATTCAAAATGTAAAAACATACTGGAAAAGCATGCTAGGTATCCAAATGTAAAGCATTTAAATGGAGATAGCAGTGTTCAAGTTTCATAAATGTGCAATGGTTTGGAGAGAAGTAAAATATGTAAAAGCAGAGAACAATCATATGTTAACCTAGTCTAATGTTCAGAGAACAATCGCGGGTTCATTTGAAAATTTGCAATTGTTTGTAAGTGTTTTAGATGCTTTCATGCTTAGTTTATCAATTTGAAAAAGTTATGCACATATTGTAAAATTCTTGTGCATATGTTACCAGCTCTTCTTTTGCTGTTTATATCACCACTAATTAACATTTTTAATTAAGACAAAAAACACTGTTAGCATAATACATGAAAAATTGGAGCAGGTGCTCAGGGTAATAATTTGTATAAATAGCTATTGCCTTACACTAGCATCTAAATTATAATCATTAACTAGCTTTTCTAGTGGATCAAAGTGAAATTCAGTCTTTTATTTAATTTAAGGAAAAAAATGGAAAAGAAAAAAAACACTATGAAAAGAAGGGCAGAAGCTACATAATTCTGTTATCCTCATTTTAATCCTATTCCATGCTACATTTAAAATATAACCTTCTTGAAATCCGTGTGGTCCTCTTCTCACTACCATCTCTGATCTTCTGGTCCTTTTAAACTCATTCCTAAAGGCATAGTTCTCTAAAGAAGCTTTTTTCCTCACTTTCTCTGTTTTCTAACTTTCTTCTTTTCCCCTTGGAAGCTGGTTTCCTACAGCACTTTATACTATATTCCATTAAAATGGGTACTCACTGAATTAAAATTAGTTAACAAAATATATCTGTTCTACATAGTAAAGGAATAAACTACTGGAGGATTCATATTGCCAACACATTGCTGAATTAAATTAATTAGTTCAGTGAGATAGATTAATTTTAATTAGCTATTTAAAGAGAACTATTTACAGTAAACGTATCACATTGATATGCCAATTCATATGGTTTCAAATTTACCTGAAACGCAATGGCCTCACTTCCTGTTCCTTCTGCAAAGCTTTCTCTTCTGCTTTGTTCAAAATCTAAGTTGGCATCATTAGCCTCCTAAATACCCAAGAAAAAAGCTGAAGAAAAAACTGCATTTCATCTCTAATATTTTTTCTGTCTTCTCTAATAGAATATTCAATGCTCCCTATTCATCGTGATCCCCAGAATTAAGTGAGCATGTATTATGCACTTTGCTCAGTGCTGAGGATGAAAGAACATGTAAGATCTTACATCCTAGCCATGCTTTCTTGAAACGTCTCTACTATCACCCTATTTATCACTTCAACCCTAGCCCCATTTAGGATTCCATCATTTACTGGACCATTTTAGCAGTTTTGTTTTCATTTTGTAGTCTTTAGCCTTTTAGCCATCACATGATGGAAGGTTTATTTATTTTTCCATTTTTATAAATAAAAATTCTTCATTTCCTTATTTGCCTATAGGTAAATAGCAGCTATAATTGTTCTTTCTATGTAACAACTTAATTGTGGAATATGTATGCGCAATAATAAAAAATATGACAGCATTATTATTCAGTTTTTAAGTATTATAACCAATTTTCCACTAGATAGCATCACCTATGTGTATATGTGTGTGTGTCTAATGTATGTGTGTGTGTATTTATATGGTGTGTGTGTGTGTGTGTGTGTGTGTGTGTGTCTGTGTGTATTTTCTCTTCCCCTATCCCCCCCCCGAGTTGTGTACTTTCTATTGTAACTTAGTGTTTTACTACGGCATCCACAATCTGACCCTGGTCTATTTCCCCAGATTTGTTCCTCACCCTGTCATTCTTCCAATACATGCAACTCTACATTTTGACCATGACAAAGTACTATTTATAATTCCCCTTGGAAGTCTAACCAGACACTCAGAATGCAATAAAGAATAACAATGATTAAGACATATGTAGCACTTACTTTATGCCATATATTCTAAGCTCTTTAGTAAAGTTAACTCATTCAATAACTTGCAAGGTAGGCATTAGCATATTATCCATATTATCATTAAGAAAACTGAGGTACAAATAAGTTGAGACACTGCTCAAACTTACTCAGAAATTAAATGTCAGCTCTGGGATTCAAGTTCAGAGAAGTTACCCTCAAATTTTTTTACTCAGACCACCAACCTGAACTTGTCCTCTCACCAAATTCCATATTAGAGTTGCATAGCATCAACAAAAAATATAGCCTTTATTTTTTAAAGTCATCATCAAAATTTCACCACAACATATCATCACATGTGATATTTGAGCTACACAAATATGAAGCAGTGCTATATCTAAAACCTGTAAAGATAGGATCTATTTTGTATCTATTAAAATGCAGTATTTATAACACAATATATTATTCAATGTCAGCTGAATAATGCAGTTCTTCACAATAAGTTCAATGAAAAATAGGGAAAATATTAAAACATTAATCAAACTGTAAGATGGATGATTCTTCTTATGTTCACTCCAAGATATGATGTGCTCATTAATGATTCAGTTGTAATATTGTAAGATATATTAAAGTTACTGATACAAAAAACTTTAATGAGGATTTTTTTTCTACTTTTATTTCAAAGACATTTTAAATTTTATAATCTTAAATGTTTTCTTTCTGTGCGTGAATGTCAATTTTGATATAAGCAGAGTTAGGACAGAACTGATGAATAACTTATAAGTGAAAAAGAAAGATATTCTAAACCCCTGTAACATTCTTTTGGCTGTAATAGTACTTCTGTACGTTCATTACTTGTTATGTCTTTAGCCTGTTGATTCTAAGACCCAAAGAGAACCAACTCTGTAAGTTCTGTAGTTGTAGTTTTCATAGTATTTGCTACTCTTTAAAGTTATATTATGTGTTTACTTGTGTATTCCTGTATTTTCCGTTCCTAAAGTAGGATGTAAGCTTCATATGGCATGTATTTTTTTCTGTCTTATTCGCCACTGAATAAATGGAATTTGTAAATTTTTGTTCCATAGCAGACATTGAGGAAGCATTTATATAACGGCATCTGCTTCAGATTTATACCCGGTGCAAGGAAACATCAAAATTTATGAAGAAAATCAAGAGATGTGAGCAAGTCTGTATACCATATGCAATTGTATACTCCATTTTTAATGTAAATATGTTACATTTTTTCAAGAGGATACAATAAACAGGCTTTAGAAACTCTACTATGATAGATATTTTACCACCAAATCTATTGAACATTGTTCTATCACATCAAAATTTGAAGAAAAAAATGGAAAACAGCTTTGAATTTAATTGGTTCAAATAAACCTATACAATTCTTAAATAAAACAGCAGACTTCTTAAGGACATGTATTATTAATAATCTTGTTGAGATTCTGATATCTTAAGATAAATGTATTTCATGCCTGAATGCAGTGGTTAACATTTGTCTGGTTGGCTACGTTGTATGTTTACTGCTATTTTATAAATAGGTTTTAGATGATAAACTTTGCAGACATTGTTCAGCATGCATATTATTTATTAAGATTTGCTTAATGACTATTTCTCCAAAGTTATTATCCAAATTGCACATGTTAATTTTTTTATTCAATGTGCATACATAAAAATATACTGACAGAAACTGAAATTAAAAGTTGATTAATCACAATTAGACTCTAACAAAACAACTATTTACTTTTCCCAATATGCCATTATAGATTTTACCATTTATATGTGCACATATATGTGTGTGTATGTATGCGTATCCATGTGTGTTTATGGTTTTTAAGTGGGGGCTATCATAACGTGAATTATTTCGCATTTTGCATCATCTTTGTAGATATTATTTAAATGAACAAACCAAATGCACTTAATTGATGTAACATAACTAACCATATTATATTGCTTAACAGGAAGTTATGTTTAGATCTTTATCATTGGAGATAAAATTAAAATTGATATCTTCAGGTGTTGTGCCTTTTCTCTAATTTGAATAATTGTCTTGGAATACTTTACAAATAGTCAAAATGCATGAAGATGTCAATTCTCCACATTTGCTGTCAAATCCCTCTCTAAAAGAGGTTTATCTGCATTTTATGTCGCCATCATTGTTAGTATTAGCATCAAAAATTGATTACAGTGTTTCATTGTAGGGGAAAAATGGGAACAAAAGACATTACTCCTTGCAGAAGAATACACTTAAAAATCAAGAATAGTGCTTGAAAACTTAGTCTGCTAGAAGTAGATATTGAGATCTCAAGGAGAAGGGGCAATGTCCAACTATAATCTGAAGGTGAAGGACAGGAGATTGATTTCATAAGTATGTCAAGGTATAAACATCAATAAAAGCAGAGATGAATAAAATTCAGAGATGAAGAAGGAATGCTAGGACAGAGACTCATTGCCCACACAACATAGTTTACAGGAATGCATTAAGAAAGGAGATCCCTGCGGAGGCTCAGGAAGAAATCCTCCAAGGGCAACCATTTCTTCCTATGAAATGAGAAGCCTGCAAGGCAAGGAGGGGCCAGGCAATAGTCTTCCCTTTCCTGAATAGATCTATGATTCACTATGTTTGGTGGATGTACAAATAAATTACTACTTTCAGTTTTTAATTTTTAAAAGTGAGGATATATAATATACTCTCTGGCATGGATCTCCTGGCTTCTGAGAGGAAGGAAAACACTTTGCAGAATGCAAAGGACTGAGCTGGAGCTAAAAGAAGATGAGGATAACACTGGGCTCTGCAACAAAACTGGGAGATGGCATTTAAAAACTCTATTTTGTTAAAATAGATTTAAACACGTCTAAATTGACAATTATTTCTATCCTTAATGTCCTGTTAAAAACATAGAGTTTTATTCTGAATGAGAATAGAAAACCATTAGTGCATCTTAGGTCTTCTCACCAGTCCTCTCATTCACCAAATAAAGTATTTATTTTTAGCAAAACCTGTTTGTGTACGAGAGAGAGAGAGAGAGAGAGAGAGAGAGAGAAGATGGGGAAAGAGAGGAGAAGGACAGAAAGAGTCAATCTTTTTAAAAAATGGGTGGAAATTATAGATTTCTTAAGCCAGGTATTCGCTATTCCCCAAACCTCTATTTATTACTGCTGTAAAATAATAATCCCTCTTTCTTGCTCAGTTTTATAGGCCTGTCTACACCCTTAGAAATATTGTGTTTAGGTAAAGAAGTAGAAATCTTGAAGACAGTAAAATCATGACTTGAGCATTTTAAGATTTAGCAGAGGACCTTGCTAGCAGAGGTTGGACTTTGCATTTCACACTCAAAGAAAAGATTCATTATCAAATATTTATGAGTTTTGAACAAAATTAGATAAATTGTGGTCTGTCACACATACACATATAGTAAGCATTTCCAAAAGTGTTCTTTATTTTTTTCTATTATGCTTTTAGCTTATTTATCAAATAATTCAAACTATAATTCTTTACTTGAATTTGTCAGAAATAAAGACCTTTTCTAAACTACTAACCTCCAATCTCTGATAGTATCTACTTCTGATATTAAAACGATTTATTAACTTAAACAGGTCTTATGAAAAGCAATTTGCCCCAGAAAACAATAGATGTATATACCTATATCTAATATATCAGGGCCAGATTCTGAAAGGTTGCATCTGTAAATGGCAACCAAACCCACTGGTATGATTCTTCGCTGGAGTATCAGATTTAAACATTTTGGAGTTTTTGCTAGCTACTAGATCTATGATTTAGATCTTCCAGGAAAAAAAACTTTTCAAACATACTTCAGAAACAAGTATGCAATGACAGAGTATAGTTTCTTGGTTAATATCTACCAAGTAATCTGGAAAAAAAATTATAATGTCGTAGCTACCATGTCAAGTTTCTGGAAACAGCAGCACATTTAAATATGCTTCATGTAATTTCAGAAAAAGTGAAAGCCTATTAAGTAAAACTGTTGCTAAGAACTATGAGATCCTTGGCTCTGTATATCTACACTGTGCCAAGGAAGAACAATTAAGGGTAGGATTGTTCTTATGATTCTGAGTTTTGGAGTTAGACACATGACGCATTTAAAAGACATTTCATTTCAATGTCGCTGATCCTCCTCATTTTTTTTTTTTGAAGTGAAAAAAAATCTGTTTCTTAATCTTGCCAACAGATAAAAACAATGTAGAGATTATGATATGAGGCCTGTGGTAGATAAATGAAGGCAATATAGTAATTTAGTACATCCAGAGAATTTGTTCACCTTATAATGTTTAGAGAAATGGATGCAATATGATATGATATGCTATGACGTGTTTTATAATTATATTTATATTATGAATTTTTCATAAAATAACTTGATTTGAAGGATGTTGACTTGATTCCTCCACTAACATTAATTTGTGAACTCTCTATATACTTTATGTATCAGCTTATCTTTCACATATATTCCCTCATCTGACCTTCACCAGATTATTACTAATATGCTAATCTCCCAAAATACTATGTGCTTGTTTTATCATATTACGCTAGACATTTAATTGCAATGCTGGCTTAATTTTGTATAATTCTAAAACATATCTGAGAAGGCAAAAGTAATTGTGTGTGTGTATGTGTGCACACATGGATAAGTGTTACTATTCTAAGTTCAGAACAGTGTCTGATCCTAGTAGGAATTTAATAAACTCATCCTCTAAGCTGATACATGCTATGCTGTTCAACTACCTTTGCAGTTATGGGAACCAAATTTTTGACTCACTAAAACTGAAGATGAATCAAAAACTTGAAAATTATTGTATTATTAATAAAATACTTTATATGAATAGTGGCAGTGCTTTCAGGAAGAAAAAAATCACCTATAAAATGTATACACCAAAAAGAATCATTTTTGGTTTTCAGTTACTTTCTTTCTTTATTCCAAAGGTTTAAAATGAGTAAGTCTCATTTAAGAGGAAATTTAATTCATTTTTAAGAGACCCATAACAAATTGTGTATCCTGCAGGAAAATAGTTTGTTATATAAATAAATATTAAACAGAAATAGTTTTATATGCTACAAAATATTATCATGACTTATTCCTCAGATACTTAAAAAAATAATATTCTCTGTAAATTCTGTCACTATCACAGTGAAGTAAAAGATAAGACCCCTTCAACAACCACCCATCCAGTGAAACAGATAATTTTGAGAAAATTTGAGAAAATGTCTTGCTTATTTGTTTTTTATATTTAAAAACTGTCATCAGATGGATATCCACCGGATAGTTGGTTTTGCTTCAAATAAAAAATCTGTCATGGCCAGCTTTATCATTTGCTGTCTGACACTTTCCAGTACTAATAATCTCTGTGAAGAATAAGAAGTCGAAGTAGAAAACTCTTTGTAAAAGCCCTTTGTAGTACATTTGTCAGTTTCATGTTTTTAACTCCTGGTTGCTACTGTGGGGACATTTCTAATTCATTTTCATTTGAGAGTCCTCATTTTATCCACTTTTCAGAGTGCAGCATTATCTGATGTTATTTCATGCTGAGATGAAACACTGACTATATCAGTAGGGATAACTGCTGTGAAGAAAGAACAAAAGAATCACCTATATCTGAGAGTCCAGAATTTCCACGGGTTGTGCTGAGCTAGAGGATTTACTTATATCCCAAAAGGATTGTTTCATAATGTATCGGTTCCTATAAACTTTGAGACATGCAAAGGAAGTAAGAACTCAACCACAAGTTTCAGATATGGGTGCATTTTTCAAAGTGATCTTATTTTTGTTACTTTATTTCCCATAGGAAAATAGTTTTGCATATGCAATAAAATTGTCCTTGGGAACTTTGATCTAAAGGATAAAATTTAAGTGTTTAATCAACTAAAACATTATACCTAGTCATCTGCTCACGTTGCAAATATGATCACAGAGTGATACAGGAAGCAAACATTTAAGAAAACCATGACTCAATAAAAATAATTGAGATTATGTAATTCATAGCCTTAAAAAATAAGTACAATTTATCTTGTTTCTCTTAGAATATATTGCCTTGATTCCATGCCTAGAATGCATTGTAAAAAAAACCTGTTTCCATTTTGATGTCTTGAATCTAAGGACATTAGAGATTCTAAAGAATCTGAACATATCTTGAAAGTCCTTTTAAAGTTTATTGAAGAAATTCTTAGTGGCTTTTAATTTTAGCCCTAGTTGAGATATATGCAAGCATTTTCAAACATGACATATCAAAACTTAAGCTTGAAGGTACATCAATCAGAAATATGTGTACATACCTGGAATATACTGTCACATAGCAATTAGTTAAAAACAAAAGTCAGGGTAGTAATGGTGATAACAGTAGCAGTATTAATAGTTATTTAAAGTGTCGATTTTCAAAAGGCAGTTTAAAAGAGACTAATAATATTTGACAATGAGTATCAGAGATACTAATGAATAGATTAGATTTGTAATTACTATTTCACAATTTGCTTGTATGCAAATTATGCTAATTATGGTTCATTTCTTATTAGAACAATGCTATTTATTTGTTAGTCTAGTATTTAATTAAGATGCAAAGAATTATAATCAAGTTCAAAACAAATACAATAGGATAATGTGTTTCATCTTAATTGTATTCCTAAGTATTATCTCTTCTTTTTCTTCTCTTAAAGAATAAATTATTTCATGAAAACCTTCATAAAAAGAAATACTATATGATTAATTGTTTAATCTACTAGAAAAAAATTGAAAAGAGCAGGTTGTTATTTTATAATGCAGTCATTCTTACCTTATCTGCCGTTACAGTGAAGTTCTGACTTCAGAATTCTGGGTTTGAAGCCAGATCTTTGACTCAGTTGCCAATTTGTTAACTATCAACAATGTATTTGTTGTGATTCTATATTTGATCATTTATATAAGAAAGATATCACTTTTGGCTTTGAACATAATCATTGAATATTTAATATTAGATATTTGTATTTTATGAGATATGACACATTAATAAATATAAAAGTTAGTATAGTCCAAGGTTACTTTTAAAATTAACTTATTTATTTGTCTTTGGAAGACTATAAAATTATCAAGGACTATTGCTGTATTTAATATGTCATAGAGACTTTCATCTGTGAAGCATCCAATTGGAGTGCAGAGAGACTGAAGAGATATTAACATCTTTTATCAAATTCACTGTCTACCAGTGGTCAGGCAATTCTACACTACAAGAAGAAGTGATGAATTCCATACTAAAACATTGGAAGACATTGATAAGCTAGAGTATAATATCAACATGAATCACAATGAAAAATGGAAGAGTATAAGAATTAATTTGAGTGAAGAGAGAGTCCACAGATACCCCATACAATATAAGGCAAATGGGAATGCAGTTAGGAGTACGATGAAACTTGTATCCCTATTGTCAGGGTCAGCAATTTAATTGACCAGCTGGGACACAGATTCCTTAATAGAATTAAGGCATCTTAATAGATGCCTTAATAAAATTAAATGGCATCTAACATTTGGCCTCAGTATTCAGCATCCATTGAGAATGTTGGAATGTGATGAACTAGAAAGCATGTATCAAAAGGGCACAGAAGTTACCACTCATTTGCTGATTTATATGATAATCTATTACGGTCATATTTTTCACAAAGAAAAGTCTAAATAGTTTCTTGAAATCTATTTTTTTTTCCACTGGAAAGGAAGAGTTTGCTTTTTTAACTATTTCTTTATTTTTAAATTAACTATCATTTTAGAACAGCTCCAGGTTCACAGCAAAATTGAGTGGAAAGTAGAAAGATTTCCCATATACTGTATCGCCTCATCCTCTATCAAGAGAGCCAAAGGAAAGAGAGGCATAGCACAGATGCACAGCCTCCTTCTCTAGCAACATTCCCCACTGGAGTGGTAAATTTGTTAAAATTCATAAACTTACATTGAGGTCTTATTATGAACCAAAGTCCATAGTTCTATTGGCGTTGTACATTCTATGAGTTTGAACAAATGTATCCACCTTTATACATATCTGTTACATACATATCCATTTTATATTTCTGTCATTATGGTGTCATGCAGCATAGCACTGTTGCACTGCTCTAAAAATCCTTGGTGGCCCACCAATTCAGCCTTCCCTCTTGTTTAACTCTTGATAGCTACTGATCTTCTTTTACTATCCCCATAGTTTTGACTTCACACTAATTTCATGTAGTTGTACTCATATAGTATACAGCCTTTTTAGATTGGCTTATTTCACTTAGTAATACACATTTAAAGTTCCTCCATATCTTTTCGTGACTTGATAGATAACAATTTTCTTTTTTTTTTTGGCACTGCATAATAGATCATTGTCTGCATGTAACACAGTTTGTTTATCCATTCACCTACTGAAGGACATCTTGGTTGCTTCTTAGCAATATTGAATAAAACTACTCTGAATATCCATTTGTAGGTTTCCATGGACATAAGTTTCAATGCATTTTGGTAAACATCAGGGACTACAATTGCTGCATAATATACATTTCATTTTGCAGAAGCAGTTCTGACAAACTGTTTTCCAGTGTGGCTGTACCATTTTGCATTCCCACCAGCAATGAAACAAAGTTTCTATTGCTTCACATTGTCATCAGTATTTGGTATTATCAGTGTCTTGGCTATTCAAATAGGTGTGTTGTGGTAACTTGTTTTAAGTTGCAATTCCCCAATGACATAGGATGTTGAACATCTTTTCATGTGACTGGTGGCAATCTTTATATTTTTGATGAAGTTTCCTTTCAGATTTCTGCCAGTTTTTGAATTTGAGCTGTTCAATTCTTTATTGTTGAGTTTTAAGAATCCATTGGGTATTTTGAATAACAGTTATTTTTCTCAGATTTGCCTTATGTAAATATTTTTTCTCAGTCTTTGGCATGTCTTACTCTCTCCAAAGTGTCTTTCACAGAGCAAAAGTTTTTTAATTTTAATGAAATCCAGTTTTATCAATTATTTATATTGTCTTTGGTATTATATCTAAAGTCGTAGTCATATCCAAGATCATCTAGATTTTTCTGTGTGCTATCTTCTCAGAAGTTTGTAATTTTTCATTTTGGATCCATTTTGAGTTGATTTTTGGGAAGAATGTAAGTGTTGTATCTATATATCTAGATAGATACATAGATAGATAGATAGATAGATAGATAGATAGATAGATAGATAGATATTACCATGTGGTTGCTCAGTTCTATCAGTACCATTTGTTGAAAAGACGGTTTTACATTGTATTTTCTTTGCCTTTTTATCAAATTTCAGTTGACTCTACATATGTGGGTTTATTTCTACACTCTCTAACCTGTTCCATTGATTTGTCTGTTTTTTCAGCAGTCTTAAAGAGTAGTATAGCTTTATAGTAAGTTTTGAAGTTGGGTTGTGTAAGTCCTCTGACTGTTCTTTCTGTCAATGTTGTGTTAGCTATTCTTGGTCTTTGGCCAAATCTATCTATTTTTAAATGCTGGGGAAGTGGTTTATGTTTAATATTGTGTGATAACACTTTCTGTGCCAATACAAACATAAGTGTATGTAATTTTTTGCCCCCCAAATTGGGTGCAAAGCCTGCCCCAATGTGTCAATGTAGAGTTTTGAAAAAAATTATAGAGAATTTATATATAGTATTATGGCAGCATAGTAAAAGAGAAACATGAATTATCTCCAAAACCACCATTTAGAAGGAAGAGAACCGAACTTATCACTTAAGAGTTGTGTCGGCAGGCATGGCATGAATAAGAGGCTGTCTGTCAGTACTCAAAGCAGAAGGAGGGACTGTGGGCACCTATTGTTACAGTAAACTGAACATCATGAACCTGTACCTAAGGGAAAGAAATAACAAGAGGGACTCCTGGTTGCTGAGAATAGGAATCAGTGCTGGAAGTATCTAAGGAGGTGATATGGTTTGTATCTGTGTCCCCACCCAAATCTGATGCTGAATTGTAATCCCCAGTGTTGGAGGTGGGGCCTGGTGGGAGGTGACTGGATCATGAGGACAGAGCTCTCATGGATGGTTGATAACCGACCCCGCTTGGTGCTGTACAGTGAATGAATGCCTCGAAGATCTAGTTGTTTAAAAGTGTTTGACACCTTCCTTCACTCTCTTGGTCCATCTCCTGCCATATAGGAGCTTTTTGCCATGAGTAAAAGCTCTCTGAGGCCTCCCCAGGAGCAGTTGTTGCCATGATTGCTGTACAGCATGCAGAACTGTGAGCCAATTAAACCTCTTTAAATATATATATGTGTATATATATATATATATATGTATATATAAAAATTGTAATACATATATAATATATAAATTATAATATACATAACATATAATCTATATATAAATTATCGTATATATATGTATACACATGCATAAAACTCAGCTTCAGGTATTCCTTATAGCAATGCAGGAACTGATCATATAGGGAGTATCATTCATTGAAAACTACTAATTTGATATAAAAGCTCTTTATCATTGTAATGTGCCTTCTGATGTCATTTACTGCTTGACTTTGCCATGCCTCTGCTTCCTTTGGGTCCTTAAAAATTTCTAAATTCACCATTCAGAATGCCTCTTCTGACTCTAGCCAAAATACGTTCAATTATTATTTCCTAATGAGGACCTTTGCTAATTCTGATGAGTATAGTGAAATTTTGACTGTATATTCTCATGATACCATACACTTCTATTTCATAATTATTATTTTAAAGTAAATTTTGTAACTACATGTTACTTCTATGTCACTTATTAGAATATTATATCCATGATGGCCAAAGCCATAAAATGTTCCTTCTTCAGTACATATGCCTGGCCTATAGCCTTTGCATAGAGTCAGAATAAGAAACTAATTGTTAAAGGACTAAATAAATATATTGTTGGACTTTGTGATTGTATTAATAGGCTATTATTTTCTGAAAAGACAGTTAAAAATTATTTAATTTAAATCTTGATGGAAATGAATACTTATAAATTTTGTTAATTGGCCCCAGAAAATTACTGATGATTCTTAACATAAGCAAAAGTAGTCTGTCAATTTCTAATTTATATAGAAAATAATTACCACATGCAAATAAGCCAAGAAGAATCTAAAATTTACTATATACCTTGTTGTGGAGCTGAGAGTGTTTTTTCATTTTTATGCACTTATAATTATTTTAATATTAATGCAATAATAATGACTTTAATATCAATGCAATAAATATTTATTAAAAGATACCTTTATTTTGGAATTTGTAACTTATTTGACGTATGTCCAGAATCATAACATGTTTTTTTCTTTACAATACCAAACCTTTGATTATTATGCTGAGGTTTTATTTTCTTGAAACTTCTAATAATAAGACAAAATTGCAGTTTCACAGCTGTGATGGTTCCTTGGTTTCCATAGAAGATTTTGCTTTATTTTTTACATATAAAGCAGAAACTGAGAATCTATCCATATTCAAATGTTCCCCGTGCATGATGGCTCAATTATTATTGTTGGTACTAATCGTCTCAGTACTTGGCAAGGCTCATTCATGCTGCAGGAAAGCAAACTTTCCCAGAAATCAAAACACCAAATGTTCTGAACAAAATAATTGGAGGATAAGGGTCCCTTTAGAATCTGAAATTTTCACTTGACAGAACCTTGACAAATATGAGTGGGTGTTTAATCAAAAGGATATTTGTCATAGAGCATAGCTCACAATTTTCAACACAGCAAAGGAAATATTTGGTTCCTATGGTGCAACTGGAGTTTAAATCCAGGCGGACCATTCCAGGTCTCTGATCCAGATTGATTTTTAATTCAGAAGTCAATGGCTTGAAGATTCAATTTCTGGGATTTTCACAGATGTGAAAGCAATGGCTTACTTTCATACCAAAAAGCAGTAATAGTAGAATTGTGCCTGACTCCACTAGCAACTTCTCCTAGCAGAGTCTGAGTGCCGAATTAAAGAAAGAGGCAGTATTTCTTTCTGCGTGCTTATAAAATGAGAATGATATTCCCAGGGTCACGGTGTTTATGTTTATACAACTTCACCTTTTGAAAATGGTTGAGAGGCAGACAGGCAGACACACACATGCACACACAGAGAGAGACAGAGAGACAGAGAGAAAGAAAGAATGTGAATTCAGAATTTACTTTTCTTAGTAAAGTTAAGTTGCTCAAATTTCACAATTTAAGACTGACTGGTACATCTTGGGAAAGGCCAGATATTAAGTATAAGGTATAGCACATTTCAGAGAATCACTAAACCTATCTCTAATGTGTCAAATCTGTCTAGCTATTAGAGTAATGCTTTTTTTGTCTAACCCATTTTTTTGTCTGTAAGTGCTAATGCATTACAGAAATCTAAGCTATAAAAAAAGTGTAAAAAAAAAACAATTCTTAAAAAGAAAACAACTATGTGTACATATGTGATACTACAAATCTCGACTATTTTGGGAGAAATCAAGTAGTTTATAAATTAAGGACTTATGTAAAATAATCCCAACAAATAGTATTTTGATTGTCCCATTTTACGACTAAGCATGTATTGAAGAACAGAGCACAGCAAGAGAATTAAAAAGCTTGGATTCTAATTCATGCTTTCTGACTTCTGAACCCATTTTCTCAGCTGCTATCTATCAGAGGTAACAAAATGTATCTCATGTATACATTTTCCTTTCTTAAATAACATTATCTTTATGCAATTTTTATTCTTACGGGCATGCTATTACTTTCCACTGATTTGCACATCAAAGTGAAAATCTCAAATGTCCAAAATTTTAGACCTTTGAAAATTTACCTGATTTTTCATCATGCCTCTGTATAATCAATCCACTCCAGATCCGTCAGTGTGTTTATTATTATACATCAAACTGGGTTCATTGCTTTATGTGATTTTTAAAATTCTAAGTTGCTACTTTTGTCTTTGAATTTATTATTTATTCTGCCTCCACTATCTTACAACCTGAAGTGCTGCATTTTCCCCTAACACTTTCACTATATCCTATAACTCATACCAATTTCACTCTCTTCTGTAAGTGTAGGTATCATCTGCTTCAGGGACTGTAATTTATTACATTATGCTTTCTGTGCTCTAAATATTTTTTGGTCCACAACCATTTTTCATGCCTAAACATGCTACTGCTATGCTAGAAATTGGAAATGTAAGACTGAACACAAGTTACATTTCTTTCTCTTGATTTTCTCACAGATGATTTACTCCATGTGATTTTTTTTACTATAAACTGTAATATATGATACCTACATTAAATCGAGCTTTAAGATTTATAAACTACCTGATTAAATTTTAACGTATTAGCAACTCCTTTACCAAATCCACACTTCAGAGAACTCCTTTACCAAATCTACTCTTCAGATAAGACTGTATCTCACAACTAAACTAAATAAAAGTTCAGTATTCTGATGTTCTTGTACCTTATACAAATATAATTTTTAAAAACACAAGTTAAACCAAATTGCAGAGGGTGATTTGTTTTATAAATAAATAAAATATGTAGGTGTAAGTAACAAACTTCAATTATGCTTTACCATTTGTCCAAATTTTCTCTTCAGTGCATCAGTTTTTCTTTTATAATTGGAAGCCTGTCGTTTATGTTGCAAGATTTTTAAAGATAATGACCAAATATCCTCTATTTTGGAATAACTTTTTGTAGGTCTAATATCCTGCAATGTTAGGCAAAAAGAAGACAATAAAATTGTGTAGATTAATGCAATAATTTCAGATGCAGTTCAAACAACTGACATCATTATTTTGTTTCTATATGTTCCTTAACTTTATAGTCTGCTATTGCTAGATGTTTAAAATAATGCTTACCACAGTGGGTGTATTAGTTTTCTATTGCTATGTAACAAATTACAGACTTAGTGGCTGAAAACAACACATTTATCCTTTAACCCTGTGCAGTTGGGGAGCCTCGGCACTACTTAGCTGAGTCCTCTGCTCGAGGTCTCACAAGGATGTAATCAAGGTGTTGGCCAAGTAGCATGGTCATCTGGATGCTTGTCTGAGGAAGAATCTGCTTCTAACTTATTTCCTTATGGCTGTGGGCCTGAGATTCCTATTTTCTCACTGACTGTGAGTTGAGGGTTGCTCTCAACTCCTAATGGCCACCTGTGATTCCTGAACATGTGATTTTCTTACAACGTGGCACCTTACCTGTTCATGGCCAGAAGGATAATCTCTCTCCCCAGTCTCCTAAAGTGGCATCATTTATAAGATAATGTGATCATGAAAATAAATCTCAACACCTCTGGAATATAATATAACCTAATAAAGGGAGTGCGTCTCATTAACGTTGTCATTTTGGGTTGATCCAAGGCCAGTCACAGGTTCTTCCTGTACTCCAGGACATAGGAGGATTCATGTGTATGTCCACCAAATTGTGTCTTGATGTCAGAGTGAAAAGGTTAGGAAACTTTTGCTATGAAATTTGTTACTCTAGGTGAACAATTTTGCCCAATGTACTTAATTTTCCAAACATGTATATCAAAGTAGACATGAATCTATTTAACCAGCAGAGGAAATGACTACTAATTAGTAAGAATTTTTCAAAGCCAAAGTCTAGTTTTCCCCTTGATATTGACCTTTTACAATGAAGGCTCTAAATTGACAAATTTTAACTAAATTAGCCAAATAGTTTCACTCATTTTCAAGAAACAGATTTTAACCCTGTCACTTACACATTATATTTATGCACATCTTAATTAGCCAGGTGATGAGTAGCCTCCAAAATATGGATATTTAAGGTTTTATGAGAATACAAAATGTTAGTGCGTCTGACTGGGACACATATTTTTTATGAGAGAGTGCCTGCTCACCAAATAAATTCCTTACTATCTATCTATCATGGTCTTCAATTTTCCAACAAAATAGCCTGATTCATCACTGTTATGCCAGTGACACTGTGTTCTATCTATGGTTGCCTACTGATTCCACTGGGGATACTTTAATATTTCAGACTTCTGTGGACAATATTGTTTGATATTACAAAATTTCTTGCTCCTAAGCAAGAAGGATATGCATTGACATTGACTTTTCGTACAGGAATGTTAGCCATTTAAAACAGAAATATCTCAGAACACTCATTTTCAAACTTTATTATATTCATGATGAAAATTTGACTTAATGAGGAAACATGATATGGCCTTGACTGCCAAACTAATTACTCAAAATATATAAGCCCAAGTTTCTAGCCTTAAAACAATGTTTGTACCCCATGATAATATTAGAGAGCTACCTTCCAAGCCAGACCATATAAGACAAATTACAGCCTTTATGTTGTAATGGCAGAATTGCCTCATTACATGATGGCCAGAGCCAGTTTTGGTCGCTCTGCCATTTCCAATTCCTTTCAGTTCTCTTTGTCCCTTTTGCTCTTCTTCCTCCTCGTTCTTCTAACGATTTATAAAATGCATGTATTTAAATCATCGAGTCAGTTGTTTTAGATAGCGTTTCACCCAAAGGGGGACCAATTCGTTTTCTCGCATTGTCTCAGGCCCTATTTTCAATTCACATTTAGTTTTTTTCTCACTATTTATCCTCATACTCCATGAATTACTATTGTCCGTTGCTATGTTCTCCAATTTCTGGCTCTCTGGTTTTGAAAATCAGCCTCCTGAGAATCCGAGCACAGAATTCAAAAGCACTCACTATCCTGATGTTTGACTCTTAGAGATGCCAACTGTGATGGAGTAGAGCTCTGGTAATGAATGAAAAGAGGACAGTTTGCATTTAAACTACGCATTTTTACTTATTTGAGCATGGATCTCAATGGTTTCAGAGAGGGTGTGAAAACAGTCTAGGAAGGGAGATACAACAGGGAAAATCCAGAAAATATCCAGAAATATAAATTCCAGCGAGGTAGATCGATAACAAACAAATAAAAATAAGTAGATATATTGTGATGTTAAGTAAAATAATGTTATAGGGAAACATAAAACAGGAAAGGATGTATAGAGTAGTGTATGTTTCTCTGAGTTTTGTAAGCGGCTCTAGCAAATTAATGGAACCCACAGAGGGAGCTGTGTGAACCCCAACTTAAGTCCAGATGGTAAGAAGTTCCCAACACCTGGACTTGCGACTGGTCTCTGAAGGCAGGAGCAGATCCCAAAACCTGTGAGATCTGATGCAATCTGCAAGTAGATAGTGTCAGAATTGAATTGGATGACACTCAGTTGTTGTCTGCTGGAGAAGTGTTTGCTTGCTTACTGGTGGGGAGAAACTCCTCCCACAACATTTGGTTACAGAAATCTTCTTCTGTGTTGATGATGCTGTGGTATGAGAAGAGATGAAAAATTGTTAGAGCATCCTTCAGACATGAACAAGGAGTACACATGTCATGTGAACATTTGTGTCATTATGCATTTCATAAACACAATTATTTATAAACTAACATTCTACTACTTAATGTCCTTGGTTTAATACACTGTGCACTCTGGATGAACTCCGAATTTGTTAGGATGATTTAGTCTGCTCTTTCTTTCTTTACATGCTTTACATGTTTCACTGAATGATGCAACATATGCATTCTGAATATACCTTACATTTTCTTGTCATCAAGCTTTGCAAATTCTGTCCGTTTTTGGCAGAAACTTGCTCAAATTTTTCACCTCATTTCATGTCATTATTTTCACATCCTCTCTTCAGGTGAGTATTCTCTGACCCCCAAATACTACTCATGTATTTTGTTTTAACCCTTAACACTGAACACTGACATAACATCTGTCACTTCGTGTGATTATTGGCATTTTACCTCTCTCTGTTTCTGGCTGAATTATTTTGTAAATGAGGACAGATGTTGTGTCTTGCCCATTGCACTATGCACAAATCCTGGCACATAGATGACTCCTGATTTATTTTTGCTAATATATCAATGAATAAAATGGGAGGAAGAGAGAAAAAGGAGGAAAGGGGGGATTAAATGACGAAAGGGCCAAAGGACTAGATTATAAAACAGTTATCTTTTCTCATTTTCTAGAGGGTTATTTTCCTTCATTTGTTTTTTGATAAGATTTTTAAATGGATATAGGAACAGGGAAGAAATAAAATAATCAAAGTAAAGCAAAAGGGTGTTTGAGGACTCTGGGGACTCATGAGCGTTGCCCTCTTTAATAGTAAAGCTGCCCCTCTATTTTGCCATGTGAAGATGCTGACCATCAATGGGGTTAGATACTCTGATATTTACAACATAATCTTGAATATGTACTTGGAAATAGTAGCCAGTAATTTTAGTACCATCATCATTATTATTGATCGGTATATGTTGTCCTTATGAACACTGTACAATCTCTGTGCTTCCAGTTTTCAATCTCTGCTCTTTGCTGATTTTCTAGGACAGTCTGTTCTAGACATTTCATTTTCAGAATGATGGTTCTATCGTCAAACTTTCTTAAAACACTTCTTTAAAATTCTGAGGTTTTATTTGGAACACACTCATATGTCATTTAAAAAATCAATGGTGGTTAGCATTATTAATGTGATAGAAATTGTGTTCTTAATCTGGCCTGATGTTTTAAAAAATGTGATCGTGTAACTTGTGACATTAGAGATTTTGCTAGTTCTTATGCCTCCCAATATAGTGTGAAGACAATGATATATGCTCTTCTGTCCTCTCACAATTCATGTGTGTTTAGTTATTATTTAAATATACCATCAGAAAAAAATTGAGTTTGCATTTTTCTTGGACCTGACTTCACATTTCTATTATTTGTGATTCAATCATTTTATGCACTCAAATTTGAATTATAAAGGTGGAAGATCATGTGCACCTACAAATATAATGGTGGAATTTCTTTAAGCATGACCTTAAACAATATACAAATACAATATTAGAACAGAACCTATTTTATTTGTACTCATTGGGTTATAAACGGCTACCTCTATTGTTAGTTAGAATTAAACATGCAACCTGTTTGTAATAATAGACTATCTTTTTAAAAAGTATCCATTTGGCTTATTCTAACTAGTTTAATTATAATGAAGCATTCATTACAATTTTTGCAGTTATAATTGGGCTAACAAATAATTCTTCTATAAAGAACTGTAAGTCCATAACTTTGAAATTTTACATCAGCTTGAAAGCTGGAGATAAAGGAATACTTCCCTGGAGATAAAGGATCCAGGGTAGGATCATAATATAAAAGAAACTTTAGAAGAGAGACATTTTCAGACTCAGATAATACATGAAATATCTTTTCTAAGCATAACTACCTCTAAAATATTGTATGTAATATTTGATATTTTCCTATAATTGCTTATATTTCCTAGTTGCCTATGGTAATTTACTCTGAGACTTGTTTCTCAATTGTCTGGTATATAATATTACAGTTTTCTTTTCTGCTGTATATACTCCTAGCACCTAAAGATTTATTAATATGGAGACTAAATGCAAAACTGGGCATACTGAAGAGCAGACCTTTGCTATAAAGACATCTCACTCATTAGTTTTAATAACCCTTGTTAAAGGTATGTTTGTAATTGAGTCTCACTCTGCTATTATCTACAGTAATCCAAGACAAATGACATGGATGAGATAAAATCATTGATTTTCATTTCCTTTTTATTATAGAGTTTAGATGATTAGCTACTGTTTCTTGACAGAAAGCCAAGAGGTAACATTTTGCAGCATATTTTTAATCTTTTCTAAAATAGTTTTGCAATTACTTCACCAAAATTTTTATTGATCACCTACTCTTTGGAGGTTGTTGTCCTAAGCTAATGTGGAAAAGACAAATGAGAATCAAGGGAGTTAAAGAAGGCATGATCCAGTTATTCAAATGAATGTCTTGACTCTTTTGAAGTGACCTACCAATTGTGCTGGATTAGTAATTACTATGGTTAAATTCAGATAAATCTTCAATATTAAAAAATATACTCAAATGTAGGTTAACAATTTACCTTTTCTATTATTATTAATAATGTTCATTATTTATGTCTTTATTATTATAATTGAGAAAAAATAATGCCCCAAAAGAGAAGAGTGTTTGCTCCCTTAAGAGAAGTAGAAGGAGGGGATGCCCCTACATGAACATTTAAAATTTAATTATTTTTAGGATGATGGGGTTCTACTTCAAAATGTAGCTCTGATCTAGCTAACTCAGCAGCAAACTCACAACTACCATCTTATGACTTCTACTCTCTGGATATCAGTTAACTTTTGCATTATAATATAACATCAACACAACTTAGCAGTTTAAACCAAAAACAATTGCATTCGTTTTCTATTGCTGTGTAACAAATCACTACAAATTTAGCAGCTTAAAACAACACAATACTATTAATCTCACAATGTCCCTGTATCAAGAATCCAGCATTTTCTATCTCATCTCAGCATCTCCTAAGGTTACATCAAGGCATTGACTGGTTGTGTACTTATTTGTAGGCTTGACTTAGGAAAGACCTAATTCCAAGATCCCTCAGGTTGTTGGCAGAATTCATTTTCTTGCAGTTGCAGAACTGATGTTTCCCTTGCCTCGTTAGCTACTGGCTGGTTAGTTTTCTCAGCAATTAGAGACTGCTCTCCAGTTCTCCAGTTTTTGCCATCTGGGCTCCTCTGTCTTAGTCATGGAGAACAGCTCCCATGTGTCAAAAACCATCCTATGCTTCTGATCTTTTACATATATCTTTCTGAGAATAGCTAGAGAAAACTTTTAAAAGGCTTATGTAATTAGGTCAAGCTTACACAAATAACCTATATTAAGACCAACTATGCCATATAACATGAAATCATGAAATCATGCCATATAATATAACATTAATCATGAAAACACACCAAATTCACAGCATACTTATATACATGGTTTGTATTTATCTGGTGGATGAGATATCCTGCCTACCACAAACATTCATGAATCTCACAAATCTGCTAGACTACATTTAGTTATGTGGTTCTTTTGGTATAAAATAGTGTGGTAAATTATACAGCTGCAATCAGCTAGACACCAGCCTGCTTTAAGAGAGCCTTTGTAGGGATTCCATGAGTCCCACACATTGGGTTCCGTAACATAGGGATCCATGAGCTTCATACTGGGCACCAGAATATAGGGATTCAGCCCTACATCACACATGGGTACCCTGAGTTTGGTGGCTACAAATGAATGAGAAAAAGATTAAGAGAGAAAGTGGGACCAGGGGCCATCACTTTATTACTCTGGAGGTGGCAATGAAGGCCCCAAGCTCTATTTCTTGATTACAATCACTTTGATCTATAGGGTAGGGGTGGAGTGATGCTGGAATGAATCAGTGAGCCAGGAGTGAATCAGTGAGCCAGAACTCATATGTCATCCTCAGGGTTGATAACAGTGGCGGTTTGGGAGTTTCACAAAACAAGAACATGTGGTTATCTTTAGTTTATTATCTATGTACAGCTGATGGAACATGGGCCTTACAAGGAGCCTACAAGTCTGGCTACATCACAGTGCTGCAAAGGGGTTTTATGTCCTCGTGCACAATGTTTATGGTAACAAAGCCTAAGTCACCCTGCACTGGAACATGAGGCATGGAGAGGCCTTCCTCCTCAGAGGCCTCCTGTGGCCTTCCACAGTTTGTTGTTCCTTGTTTATATGTCACTCATAACCAATTTATGTAGGCACTCTGTAAGTCCTTTCTTCTTTGCAGCTTTTCCCAATAAGACTTGTATGAAACAGTCATAAGAAAAAGCGAATTGGGGCCTCACTTCACCTTTTTTCTCATTTGCTAATGGGATAGTATAACACTTATTAAAGTAGCAGTCCCAGGGTTCCAAGAGTGAGCATAATGGTGTAAAGTCTCCTGAGGTTTAGTCTCTAACTCATACATTGTCCCTTCTCCTACACTGTAGCCAAAGCTAGTCATGTGTCCTGTCTAGATTAAAATAGGGAGGCATAGTATGCACATCTTCAATAGAAGGGAAGAGTATTTTAATTTTTGCTATCTCCCACACATGGCTTTTTCAAGATAAGGAGAAAGCGGAAAAACTGTTATCATGGAATATGTATTGACAAATATACAATTAATTAACATTTCTATTACTATTCTTTTTTTGATAATCTTTTTTTTTCTTATTGTACTTTGGGTTCTGGGGTACCTGTGCAGATCATTCAGGGTTGTTGCATAGGTACATCCATGGCAAGGTGGCTTGCTGCCTCTATCCCTCCATCACCTATATCTGGAATTTCTCCCCATGTTATCCCTCCTCAACCTCCCTAACTCCTGCTGTCCCTCCCCCAGTGCCCCCCAACAGAACCCAGTGTGTGACGCTCCCCTCCCTGTGTACATGTGTTCTCATTATTCAACACCCGCCTATGAGTGAGAACATATGGTGTTTGATTTTCTTTTCCTTGTGTCAGTTTGCTGAGAATGATGATTTCCAGATTCACCCATGTCCCTGCAAAGAACACAAACTCATCGTTTTTTTATGGCTGCATTCCATGGCACATATGTGCCACATTTTCTTTGTTCAGTTATCATTGCTGGGCATTTGGGTTAGTTTTAGGTCTTTGCTATTGTAAACAGTGGCACAATCAACATACATATGCATATGTCCTTATAATAGAACGATTTATAATCCTTTGGGTATATACCCAGTAATGGGATTGCTGGATCAAATGGAATATTTATTTCTAGGTCCTTTAGGAATCACTACACTGTCTTCTACAATGGCTGAACTAATTTACACTCCCACCAACAGTGTAAAAGTGTTCCTATTTCTCCACATCCTCTTCAGCATCTCTTATCTCCAGATTTTGTAATGATCACCATTCTAACTGGCATGAGATGGTATCTCAATGTGGTATTGATTTGCATTTCTCTAATGACCAGTGATGATGAGCATTTTTTCATAGGTTTGTTGGCCTCATAGATGTCTTCTTTTGAAAAGTGTCTGTTCATATCTTTCACCCACTTTTGAATGGGTTTGTTTGCTTTTTTCTTGTAAATATGTTTTAGTTTTTTATAGATTCTGGATATTAGCCTTTTGTCAGATGGGCAGATTGCAAAAATTTTTCCCATTCTTTTGGTGCCAGTCACTCTAATGATTTTTTCTTTTGCTGTACAGAAGTTCCGGAGTTTAATTAGATCCCATTTGTCTATTTTGGCTTTTGTTGCCAATGCTTCTGGTGTTTCAGTCATGAAGTCCTTGTCTATGCTTATGTCCTGAATGGTTTTGCCTAGGGTTTCTTATAGGGTTTTTATGGTGTTAAGCCTTATGTTCAAGTCTTTAATCCATCTGGAGTTAATTTTAGTGTACGGTTTCAGGAAGGGATGAAGTTTCTGCTCTCTGCACATGGCTAGCCAGTTTTCCTAATATCATTTATTAAAGAGAGAATCCTGTCCCCACTGCTGGTTTTTGTCAGGTTTGTCAAAGATCAGATGGTTGTAGATGTGTGGCCTTGCCTCTGAGGCCTCTGTTCTGTTTCATTGGACTATATCTCTGTTTTGGTACCAGTACCAATTTATTTGATTACTGTAGCTTTGTAGTATAGTTTGAAGTCAGGTAGCATGATGCCTCCAGCTTTGTTATTTTTGCTTAGAATTGTCTTTGACTATGCAGGCTCTCTTTTGGTTACATATGAAGTTTAAGTTGTTTTTTTCCAGTTCTATGAAGAAGGTCGTTGGTAGCTTGATGGGTATGGCATTGAATCTATAAATTACTTTGGGCAGTATGGCCATTTTCACAGTATTGATTCTTCCTAACCTTGAACATGGAATGTTTTTCCAACTGTTGGTGTCCTCTCTTATTTCCTTGAGCAATGGTGTGTAGTTCTCCTTGAAGAGGTCCTTTACATCCTTTGTTAGTTGTATTAATTGGTATTTTATTCTCTTTGTAGCAGTTGTGAATGGCAGTTCATTCTTGATTTGGCTCTCTTTAAGTCTTTTATTGGCGTATAGGAATGCTTGTGATTTTTGCACATTGACTTTGTATCCTGAAACTTTGCTGAAGTTGCTTATCAGTTTAAGAAGATTTTGGACTGAGACAATGGGGTCTTCCAAATATATAATCATGTTGTCTGCAAATAGAGACAATTTGATTTCCTCCTTTCCTAATTGAATACCCTTTATTTCTTTTTCTTGCCTGAGTTCTCTGGCTAGAACTTCCAACAGTATATTGAATAGGAGTGGCGAGAGAGGGCATCCTTGTCTAATGCCAGATTTCAAAGGGAATGCTTCCAGTTTTTTCCCATTAAATATGATATTGGCTGTGAATTTGTCATAAATAGTTTTTATTTTGAGATACATTCCATGGATACCTAATTTATTGAGAGTTTTTAGCATAAAGTCCTGTTGAATTTTGTCAAAGGCCTTCTCTGCATCTATTGAGATAATCATGTGGTTTTTGTCTTTTGTTCTGTTTATGTGGTGGATTATGTTTATAGACTTGCATCTGTTGAACCAGCCTTGTATCCCCAGGATGAAGCCTAGTTGATCATGTCGGATAAGCTTTTTGATGTGCCATTGCAATGGGTTTGCCAGTATATAATTGAAGATTTTTGCATCTATGTTCATCATGGATATTGGCCTGAAGTTTTCTTTTTTTGTTGAGTCTCTGAAAGGTTTTAGTATCAGGATGATGTTGTTATCATAAAACGATTTGGGAAGGATTACCTCTATTGTTTAACATAGCTTCAGAAGGAGTGGCATCAGCTCCTTTTTGTACATCGGGTAGAATTCGGCTGTGAACTCATCTGGACCTGGGCTTTTTATGGTTGGTAGTCTATTAATTGCTGCCTCAACTTCAGCTGTTGTTATTGGTCTCTTCAGGGTTTTGACTTCTTGCTGTTTAGGCTTGGGAGGCTGGAAGTGTCCAGAATTTATCCATTCCTTCCAGGTTTACTGGTTTATGTGCATAGAGTTGTTTGTAGTAATCTTTGATGGTAGTTTGTATTTCTGTGGAATCAGTGGTGATATACACTTTATCATTTTTTATTGCATCTATTTGATTTTTTTCTCTTTTCTTTTTTATTAATCTGGCTATTGGTCTGTCTATTTTGTTGATCTTTAAAAAAAAAAACTAGCTCCTGGATTTATTGATTTTTTGAAGGGTTATTTTGTGTCTCTATCGCCTTCAGTTCTGCTCTGATCTTATTTATTTTTTGTCTTCTTCTAGCTTTTGAGTTTTTTTGATCTTGCTCCTCAAGCTTTTTCAATTTTGATGATAGGGCATCTATTTTAGATCTTTCCTCCCTTCTCATGTGGGCATTTACTGCTATAAATTTCTCTCTAGACACAACTTTAAATGTGTACCAGAGTTCCTTGTGTCTTCATTCTTGTTGGTTTCAAAGAACATTTTTATTTCTGCCTTCATTTCATTGTTTTCCAGTCAACATTCAGGAGCCAGTTGTGCAGTTTCCATGAAGTTGTGCAGTTCTGAGTTAATTTCTTAATCCTGAGTTCTCATGTAACTGCACTGTGGTCTGAGAGACTGTTTGTTATTTTTTCTGTTCTTTTGCATTTGCTGAAGAGTGGTTTACTTCCAATTATGTGGTCAATTTTAAGTAAGTGCGATGTGGTGCTGAGAAGAATGTATATTCTGTGGACTTAGGGTGGAGAGTTCTGTAGATGTCTATTAGGTCTGCTTGGTCCAGATCTGAGTTCAACTCCTGGATATCCTTGTTAATTTTCTGTCTTGTTGATCTGTCTAATATTGACAGCGGATTGGTAAAGTCTCCTGCTATTATTGTGTGGGAGTCTAAGTCTCTTTGTAGGTCATTAACAACTTGCTTTATGTATCTGGGTGCTCCTGTATTTGGTGCATATATATTTAGGATCATTAGTTCTTCTTGTTACATTGATCTTTTTACCGTTATGTAATGCCCTTCTTTGTCTCTTTTGATCACTGTTGGTTCAAAGTCTGTTTTATCAGAGACTAGGATTGCAACTCCAGCATTTTTTTGCTCACCATTTGCTTGGTAAGTCTTCCTCTATCACTTTATTTTGAGCCTATGTGATTTGCACATGAGATGGGTCCTGAATACAGCACACCAATGGGTCTTGACTTTTTATCCAATTTACCAGTCTGTGTCTTTTGATCGGGGCATTTAGCCCATTTACATTTAAGGTTAATATTGTCATGTGTGAATTTGATCCTGCCATTTTAATGCTAGGTTGTTGTTTCGACCATTAGTTGACACTGTTTCTTTATTGTGTTGATGGTCTTTATCATTTGGTATGTTTTTGGAGTGGCTGGCACTGGTTATTCCTTCCCATGTTTAGTGCTTCTTTCAGGAGTTCTTGTAAGGCATGCCTGTTGGTGACAAAATCTCTCAGCAATTGGTTATCTGTAAATGATTTTATTTCTACTTCACTTATGAAGCTTAGTTTGGCTGGATATGAAATTCTGGGTTGAAAGTTCTTTTCCTTAAGGATGTTGAATATTGGTCCCCACTCTCTAGTGGCTTATATTGTTTTTGCTGAGAGATCCATTGTGAGTCTGATGGGCTTCCTTTTGTGGGTAACCCAACCTTTCTTTCTGGCTGCCCTTAACATTTTTTCCTTCATTTAAATCCTGGTGAATCTGATGATTATGTGCTTTGGGGTTGATCTTCTTGAGGAACGCCTTCATGGTGTTCTCTGTATTTCCTGGACTTAAATGTTGGCCTGCCTTGCTAGGTTGGGGAAGTACTCCTGTATAATACCCTGAAGAGTGTTTTCCAGCTTGGATTCATTCTCCCCATCACATTCAGGTACAGCTATCAAACATAGATTAGGTCTTTTCACATAATCCCATATTTCTTGGAAGCTTTGTTCATTTCTTTTCATTCTTTTTTCTCTAATCTTGCCTTCTCATTTTATTTCATTGATTTGATCTTCAATCTCTGATATCCTTTCTTTTTCTTGCTTGATTCAGCTATGAAAACTTGTGTATGCTTTGTGAAGTTCTCATGCTGTGTTTTTCAGCTCCATCAAGACATTTATGTTTTTCTCTAAGCTGGTTATTCTGGTTAGCATTTCATCTAACCTTTTTTCAAGGTTCTTAGTTTCTTTGCATTGGGATAGAACATGTTATTTTAGCTCAGAGAAGTTTGGTATTACTCACCTTCTGAAGCCTGCTTCTGTCAATTCATCATATTCAGTCTCCATCCAGCTTAGTACCCTTGCTGGTGAGGAGTTGTGATCCCTTGGTGGAAGAGAAGCATTCTGGTTTTTGGTGTTGTCATCCTTTTTGCACTGGTTTCTTCCTATATTCATGGATTTATTTACCTGTGGTCTTTGTAGTTGGTGACTTTCAGATGAGGTGTCTGAGTGGACATCCTTTTTATTGATGTTGAAGCTATTTCTTTCTGTTTTCTAGTTTTCCTTCTGACAGTCAGGCCCCTCTGCTGCAGGAGGGCTGGAGGTCTACTCCAGACCATGCTTGTCTGGGAATCACCTGTAAGTTTTTTATTCTGTTATCTTCATCCCAGAATGGTACCTGCCAGATGTCAGCAAGAGCTCTTCTTTATGAGGTGACTCTTTGGATATATGGGGGCTGGGGAGCCACTTGAGGAGACAGTCTGGCACTTCTCTGAGCTCAAGTGGTGTATTGGGGTCTCCATTGTTCCATTCAGAGCTACTGGGCAAGTATGTTTAAGTCTGCTACAGCAGAATTCATAACCGCCTTTTTTCCCAGGTGCTCTGTCTTCGGAAGGTGGGGCTTTATTTATAAGTTCCTGACATGCCGCCACCTTTTTTCAGAGATGTCCTGTCCAGCTAGGAGGTAGTCTATTCACAGTCTGCCAGCAGAGGCCTTGATGAGCTGCCACGGACTCTGCCCAGCTGCTGTGTAAACTGCCTTGCAGTTTTGTTTACAAAAGTATACTTAGAACTGCCTCGGTAATGGTGGTCTGCCTCAGTAATGGCAGACTCCTTTAGTAATGGTGGAGTGCCTCAGTAATGGGGGACTGCCTTGATAATGGCAGGCTTCCTCAGTAATAGTGGACATACTCAGTAGTGGCGGACTGTCTCAATAATGTTGGACTGCCTCGGTAATGATGGAGTGCCTCGGTAATGGCGGACGCCCTCACCCAACAAAGCTGGACCGTCTGGGGTCCAGCTGCGCTTGCTGTGAAACTCTCAATCCTGAGCGTTTCAGATTGCTGGTCTTGGTGAGGGTGGGACCTGCTGAGCCAGATCAGCTGGCTCCTTGGTTTCAGCCCTCTCTTTTTCCGTTGAATGGGGGGCTTTGTCTCCCAGGCATTCCAGGCGCCAGTTGAAACAGCTGCCCAGATTTGTATAAGCTTTTGTTCAGAGGCCTGCTGCACCGGCTGAAACCCAAATGTATTATTATTTTGAAAACTTAGAGTAAAATTGTACACTTCAAAGTTTTGTATTGGAAAATCTAACCAAAAAACCGGTTATAATTTAGAAGAGTTGGATGAACAAAACAATACCAAAAAGACGTAAGTTTTACAATTCTCTGCAAATAAGTTCAATATAAGAATAGGACTGGGGCCGGGCCCTGTGGCTCACGCCTGTAATCCCAGCACTTTGGGAGGCCGAGGCAGGTGGATCACGAGGTCAAGAGATCGAGACCATCCTGGTCAACATGGTGAAACCCCGTCTCTACTAAAAATACAAAAAATTAGCTGGGCATGGTGGTGCATACCTGTAATCCCAGCTACTCAGGAGGCTGAGGCAGGAGAATTGCCTGAACCCAGGAGGCGGAGGTTGAGGTGAGCCGAGATTGCACCATTGCACTCCAGCCTGGGTACCTGGGTAACAAGAGCCAAACTCCGTCCCAAAAAAAAAAAAAAAAAAAAAGAAAAGAAAAAAAGAATAGGACTGGAAGAAAGGAGAGAGAATATTTTAGCTAAAAGAATTTTTTTTGTTTGTTTGTTAAATGTTGTCTTGACCTAAATCTTGGAATATTGAAAAGTGAAATAAAGTTCTTTGACTTACCTTTCATTTTTTTA
Source organism: Sapajus apella (assembly GCF_009761245.1). Lineage (NCBI taxonomy): Eukaryota > Metazoa > Chordata > Mammalia > Primates > Cebidae > Sapajus > Sapajus apella. The sequence continues at coordinate 18,733,223 of NW_022436945.1, forward strand.
TTTTTGGGGAGCTATTTATTTAAATCTAAAAGCAACTAAAGATCCTTCTTCTGTAAGCACTGTTTTGACCTTTGTTGATGTTTCTATTTCTGTTATAGAAATCTGAAGGAAATTTATAAAACCTAACTAGCTTTTGCCCATCTATTCTCAATTTCTTATGTGCCACTGGCCTTCTTTTTGTTTGTAAAAACTGACAGGAAGACAAATGATAAATGAACTGAAAGAGACACATCTATTTATTCTTAGGACTCTTACAGTCTCTCCTAGACAATGATATTCAATTAAAAGCATGATAGACTGGAAAAGAAAAATGTGGCACATATACATTATGGAATACTATGCAGCCATAAAAAATGGTGAGTTAGTGCCCTTTATGGGGACTTGGATGAATCTGGAAATCATCATTCTCAGCAAACTCACACAAGAATAGAAAATCAAACACTGTATGTTCTCACTCATAGGTGGGTGTTGAACAATGAGAACACATGGACACAGGGATGGGAACATCATACACAGGGGTCTGTGGGGGGTGGTTGGGGGGACAGTGGGGGATGGGGAGGTTGGGGAGGGATAACATTGGAAGAAATGCCAGATATAGGTGACAGGGGGATGGAGACAGCAAACCATCTTGCCATGTAAGTACCTATGCACTAATCCTGCATGATCTGCACATGTACCCCAGAACCTAAAGTACAATAAAAAAAACATGTGTGTGTGTGTGTGTGTGTGTGTGTGTGTATAAAGCATGAGCTCAAGAAGAAAAATGTAAACATCTATATAATCAATATTGGTATAAATATATATTTTAGTAGTTTTAAAGAAATACTAGTTGACTCCAGTAATGGCAGATTTTCTTATAAGATAGGCCAGATGAGTGCTTCTAACCTTTGTATAATCAAGTCTTATTAAAACTAAAGTTTGGGGAGATTATCTTTTCAAATTTAAAGGACATGATGGATCTAATATTCAAATCTGACTTCCCTTCAATGACACCACTCAAATAGGCCATCTGCCACCACACTGCTCTCTCAGCTTCATTTCACTAACTGCACTGTCATGGCTCTAGGAAAAGGTCAAGAGTGCACCTGCTCTGTTCAAATATACAGATGGTCAGTAAGTTTATCGACACCTTAGATTTTTAAAATAAGTACCTATTCCTAGATATGTGTTAAAGTTTATAATTTTTAAAATGTTAGCATTTTTTTTTTATTTCTGAGCAAGATTTAGCAAAAAAAGAAACCAAGAAGTCTTAGAATTATGTTCTGAAATGGACAAACTTTCTTACAAATGAAAATTTGAACTGTATACATTTATGACTTATATCTACTAAAAATCTTTTGACTAAGGTACTGTCCATTAGTAGGTGGTAATCTTTGAGAATCTAGAGATGCGACTGCATATTTTTATTTTATTTGCTGAAATAAACAGTAATTTGAGAGGACCTGACAAGTACCTGGCAGATATTAAAAATCGAACAGGGACAAAAATAATATTGTTTTCTCCTAAGTTGTTACCATTTTATTTGGGGAAGAGGGATGATAGATGACTGCTATGCTATGCTATGATATGACATATTAAGTCATGAAAAGGGGGGTGTTATATACATTGTCAGAGCCTTATCCACATACCAGTGCTCCTTATCTCTATGTGGATGGATCCAAAAGCTTAGGATTGAAAGAACATGTGACCGAGGTCTTTTTCTGGCTGGCCGAGTGCACTGGAACTATAATTAGGAGACACAAAAGATGAGGCTACAGTAACCCAGGAGCAATTCTTTTCTCATGATGTAATGCAGGGTCACTAAATATTGTAGCCTTCTTTCCCCTTAGGTGGAACAACAGTGACATGCTTCACGAAGTCTACTGAGTTTCCCAGTGCTATCCCATAGCATTAGCCTACTTAGTAACACATTTTGTATTAACTGCCATAAACTCCCTCCCCATTGTGTTCTTGGGATCACCTCCCGAAAAATAACTTAAACCTGAATCTTTTTCTCAGCATGTATTAGTCAGGATGATTAAGGGAAATAGAAGCAATAGGATATTTGTAGAATTTTAAAAAAAGAGAGACTTATTATGAAAGATTGCTTCATGTGATTATGGAGGATAAGACTGACAATTGACAAACTAGAGGTCCTGGGAAGCTGGTGATATAGTTCCAGTCCAAAGTCAAAGACTTGAGAACTAGGAGACCCATGGTGTAAATCCCAGTCTGAATGTGAAGGTCCAATAACGAGGAATTCTGATGTCCTAGGGGAGGAGAAGGCAAACATCTTAGCTCAAGCAGAGATCAAATTTGCCCTTCATTAACCTTTTTGTTCCATTCAGACCCTTAGCAAATTGGATGCTGCACATTTTCAATGGCTAAGATATGCTTCTTTATTTAGTCTATCAATACAAACTTTAACCTCTTCCAGAAACATTCTCACAGTCATGCCCCCAAAATAATCTTTTACCACATATCTGGGCACTCCTTAGCCCAGTCAAGTTCACACATAAAATTAACTATCATTCATGGCCTGCATTTGGAGAAATTCAAACTAAATCAGAGAATAAGGGCAAATAGCATAACCTCTTAAATAAAGTAGCCAAGAACGACCTGAGATGACATTCCTTTAAACACCTGACACCAGGTTAAACACCATTTCAGACTCCTAAATTAAAAGGAGAATTGTGTGGACTTTGACCACAAGAAACATTCAGGCTGAGGAAACAGCAAGTGCAAAATTCCTGGTAAGTTGATGAAAGAACAAGGCTGTTGTTTGAGCTGGTGGGTAAGGAGATAATGGGTGGGAAAGGATGTATTAGGGATTTGAGGGTGGGCATATTAGGACTTCCTCTGAAGGGAATGTAAAGCCATTGGTTGGCTTTGAGCAAGGAAGGAGCATATTGTGTGATATATGTTCCAAGAAGCAGCATATACAGTGATACATGCTCCTTATATATGCTTATCATTTGTATATACTTGATTGAAATATATTGAGTTATGTAGATATGTACACTATACATGTTACTAATATATATATATATATAAAATAAGCATATATCTTGTCATATATCATAAAACATATATAATATATATATAAGTTATATAAACATATATAATATATATAAGTTATATAAACATATATAATATATATATGTTATATAAACATATATAATATATATAAGTTATATAAACATATATATATATATATATATATATATATATATAAAAAAGCTATATCACATATATCGTAGGGGCATATATATAAATGGTTAATAACGAAATACAACCTGGAGGGTAAAGTTGAAATAGGAAGTCCTGATTAGAAGTGAAAGACAATGCTGAAAAGAATGATGGCCTGGTAAGGGTGAAAAATATTGTTTGGCTTGTCCTGGGGGACATGCATGGTGAGAAGGAACCAAGTTCTGAGGTATTTCAAAGGAAGAGTCAACAGGGTAATATGATGGATCAAATCTTGGATATGAGAGAAAGGGAAAGGTTAAGAAGACTTCCAGATTTTTGGTTTGAACAACTGGAAGACCAGAGGTTATTTCTATTAAAATTGGGAAAACTATAGCAAGAGCAGTTTAGCAAGAAAGATAAAGTCTGGTTTTAGAGATTATAACTTTGTCCCATGTATTAGACATCCAAAGTTTTGCCACCTATTCACTGCACAATCATAGAAAATCTATGTCAACGGGAAAATCTGCCTTAACTCATGTCATGTGTTGGAAAAGTTCAAGGATGCTTCTCTACTCCAACAGCAGCTGTGGGATTATCATAACAAGAGTGGTTAGCACATCAGTGTATTTTTTGAGGTGGGGAGGCAAACAGCGGTGGCAGTGGGGAATATCTTCAAATTGTATTTATGTGTAAGGATATTTTTACTTACATTTTGTGTCAAAATCAATGCACATTGTAAATTATACTCAAGATACTTTTTTCATACTTCCAACAGTCTTTCACATCTACTTCTACCCTGGAATCAGGAAATGCCAATGAATTATACATCAATTTAAGAAATATTTATTAAAATCTATGAGATACTGGTAATACATGGTAAGTGAATAAAAGCAGACATCCTCTGAGACAACATATTATCATGGGAGAAGCAGACATTAAACAAATAACAAAAATCAATATATGATTTTAAAGGAAAGAATACAAAATGTGATGAAAGATGGTAACAGAAAGCAATTTAGATTCATTGCAAGGGTGTAAGAGCAACATGTGAGGAAGCGACATTTAACCTGAGACCTAAAGAGACCATAAAATTCAGCTGGACAAAGTGTAGATGTGCTGCCTCTGTATTGGGTGCACACAACTGGGATTAGGGAAAGTTCAGAGATAGATACGGTATAAAAATTAATTTGAAAAAGGCTTGAGAAAGCTGAAGTGGTATATAAGTATATATTATTATGTGTTATTGTTATTAATTATTACACCAATGGTGTCTAAATGTCAGGAAAATTTATGTGTGGATGAAACCATAAGTAGTACAGAATCACTGAATGCAGCCACTTAACTGTAACAACAAGTAGTTCAATTTCATTTTTCAGAATACACTGGGTCAATCCAAGGAGCCAGAGAAGACAGTAAAGGTGCCAAGACCTGGAAGGAGCAGATATAAGGTGAAGATACTGACATGGGTGTCTGTGGAAGGCCATTCCCCTGGCCAAAATCACTCTTAAGAGATGCTAGTGATAGTAGCAGAGTGTAATCCACACAAGCTGAGTGTGGTTGCAGGGACTCTGGTAATAGAGAGCCAGAAAGCCATCAGGTGGCCTCTGGAATTGTTTATGAGCTTGTGACAGTGGCAAGGATTCAGTAAAAGCACATCTCTCCTGCCGAGATCTTGGTGTTACCTATTCTGACTTCTAGGAATTGACTCCCCAATCATCCTATGATTCTACCCTTTGCCTTATAAAATTGGCATTGCCTAAGCTTCTCATCATTGGCTTAAAAAATCCTTTACGGATTGGTCTCAGCCGACCTCTTCCATTTTATTTCCTTCCACTCTTCTACCTCTGTAACATTTTTGCCACACCAAACTCCTTTTGATTTCCAAATGTGCCATACTTTTTCTCAAACCTAGGACATTACATATCCTTTTCTGTCAACACGCTCCCATTATTCCCTTCTTTGACATAGCAAGCTGGTACAAAACTTCCATGTGTTGACTTAGACATTTCCTTCAGGAAATATCACCCTTCATAATCTTAACTCTCGTTTGAGGGACCTGTTCTGTGTGCTCACAAGAGTGTACACAGCACTTCTGTATTGTAATTATTACTGAACAGGAATTGTGATTGTAGAAAAATTTAATTCCAATTTATTTAGGTAAAACAGGTTTAAGGAATGTTTAAGTTGTTGTAAAACATGTCTGCAATATCTTTGACACTCCCTTCAGGAGGCAGGTCAAACATTTTCTTTGCTTGAATCTGGACTGATCAGAGAGTCTCACTTTTAGCCAAGAAAAGTTCCAGGTGTGGTGCTCCATGACCTCTGGCGCTATAGCAGAAAAGGTGATGCAGATCCACCCTGCACACTCTTGGAGGCAGAATTCTTTGCCAGTACCCCAAGTTTCCTTGCCATCATCCTGAGGACATCACGCTTGTGGTTATGTAACGTTACATGCGAAAGGAGAATTTTCACACATAATTAAAGGTACCTATATTTGGCTTCATATTGATCAAAAGGAAGACTATCTGGCTGGACCAGACCTAATCACATGAAACCTTTAACAGCATAGAAATTTCTTTGGCTAGAAGCAGAATAAGAAGTTAGAGAGGCATGAAGCATTGTGGGGATTTGAAGTGGGAGTTTCCAATACTAATTACAATGTTTGAGGGATTGATGGAGGGCCCGTGAGAAGTCTCAGGGCAAGGCACTTCTCTTGGCTCTCAGGAGGTGACAGCAGCCCTCCACTGACAATCAGAAAATGGGGTCATCTGTTTCACAACTGCAAGGGACTTAATTCTGCCAACAGAATGAGCTAGGAAGCAAATTCTTCCTTGGCATTTCGAAAGAGAACACAGCTGGCCAAAAAGTTGAGTGTGGTACTCTGAGTAGAGAATCCAGCCAAGACTGAACCCGACTTTGGACACACAGACTAGTGAGGTATTAAGTGGCTGTTGCTTCGAGTCACAAAATTAGTCATACTTTGTTACCCAGCATAGAAAACTAATACTTTCTGAGTCTCTATTTTAAAAATCTGAGTGCACCCAGATCATCATGTTATAAGGAAACTCAGAACACTTGGAAAGGTCACACATAGGTATTCTAGATGACAGCCTCAGCTGAGGTCCCAGGTGACAGCTAGCATCAATAGTGAGATATGTGAGTGAAGACATCACCTAAAGATTCTAGCTCACAGATACAGAGAGATTGAGCCATCATATCTTCCCAGCAGAGGACCAAGATATTTTGGAGCAAAGCCAAGCCATCAGTGCTGTTTTCTTTATTGATTCCAGGCCCACAGAATCAATGAGCCAAAACAGAAAAAAAAAAAAAAATTAAACTGCTCAGTTATAGGATTATTTATTATGAGGCATTAGAAGCTAAATTCTGCCAATAACTGAGTATTGAGTAACTTATAGAACTTCATCTAGAATATATAAGTAAAATGATTAAATAGCCAGGAGTGTACATATCGGAAAGACATGTAACTGTACCATAAGACTGCTCTAGGTGGAAACCCCACAGTTATACACTTACAGCTCTGCATTCATGAGGCATGTGACCAAAGATGAGACATATCACTACAACTACTTCAGAAGATGCAAAAGTCCCTTCCCCCTACCCTATTCCCTAAAGAAGGAGCTAATATCCTATGTGTTTCCTAACACACGCTCCTCATGGGTACTTCCAAGACCCCTAAGCAGAAGCACTGACCACACGTAGACAGTTTGAAGGCAGGGCATCTGTAAATCAAATATTGTTTCAGCTTTCTATCTTTATATTATGTGAAAAGAAATTAAATATGAAGAGTGAATGTAGGTGAGCCACAATATCTGTCATATCTGTCACAATATTATCCATTTGTTCCCAGCTACTCAGGAGACTGAGGCTGGAAGATTGTTTGAGACTAGGAGTTTGAAGCTGCAGTGAGCTGTGATGTGCCAACATTCTGGGTGACAGAGCAAAATCCTGTCTCTAAAAAAATAAATACACACATACATATATAAATACATAAATAATATTATCCATGTATTTATTCCTTCCTTGGAACTTATATACCTAAAAGGCAGAAGAGGTTCTGTTCATCATTATATGTTACATATGTTGTACAGTCACTGACAGAGTTGGTGCCTAATAAATAAATATAATAAATATAAATAAATGAAGGGATATTTCTACTTCTTTAAAAATAGCTTTCTATCTGGTTTCACACATCTCACTCAAACCACTTTAAGCATACCTTATTAATAGAAACTATTTCTAAACATATGTAATTCACCTTTGTGCTATTTTTGTTCCCTCTGATTTTGTCATTCATATCTTAGCTGAACATAATGTTCACAGAAAAATGTTACCAGACTACTTCCTCTAATTTGATGTTTAGTATCATGTCCTGTTCTCCTGCTTTAATTCTCTGTATGGCACATACTAATAGATAGTTTCAGATTTATTCATTGATTTCAAGTTATTTATGTACTGATAGAAACAGCATGAGAGCAACTACCTTGTTTATATCTAATGCTGTGTCTAACATACAGAATGAACTCATCAAGTATGTAAAGAATGGACAAAATTCACCCCTCCAACCTCCACTTAAATTACCTTCCATCAGCTCTGCCTTTTTAAATTTGAGTGGACTTTTCAGTCAATTCTTTTGAATTGACCTTCTTGCCTTACTGCCCTGTACTGTATGTTATTTACCTTCTAAAACAAAAGTAGATTTGGATTGTATAAAATAATTTAATTGTCTTGGGGATAATTCTAAAAACCATTTTCCCACTGCACATTCACCTGGCTGTGAACTCTACTTGCCCATCGTCCACGGAGTTACACAAAGATGAAGAAAAGCACTAGTAACCAGTGACGTAAGCCCAGGATAGCAGCTAGCAATAGAGACGTGAGTATCCTGGAAGCAAATGTTACGAGAAAAATACGACCCGTGGCTGAGGAAAAGTGAAGTTCCTGAAACTGAAAGACAAGTCCGAAATAAAACAAAGCTAAAGTGATAGGAACATAAAGCCCAAGGCACTGGCTAAGTTCAGGACTGATCAGATAGAGGCTTGGAAGAGCAGAATTGTCTAAATTACTTGAGTTTTAGGTCTGCAGATGGTAAAAACAGAGTTCAAATCCTCATATTCTCTTACATAGCCTCCCTTTCTTGAAGACCAATGGAGCACTGAAAGATGGAAGCTGTTTCTAAATGTGTTTAATTCATCTTTGTTTTATCTTCATTTCCCCTGATCTTTACGTAGAAGTCATTTTATCATTCATATCTCAGCTTAAACATCATATCCATAGAAAAACATTGAGGACCAGTGGAGCCCTGGGAGATAAAGTGGTCCCAGCTGTAGGGAGTAAAAAAAGAAGAATCTAGGTGTCAATGACCAGGCAAGTTCATTGACAAAAAAACAAACAAAACAAAACAAAACAAAAAGAGGAGAGAATCTTCCATCATTCTCTCAGATGATATTAGATAGTATTTTCCGCTTGAGAGTTGAGAGGAGAGAAACTGTTTTAAAATGTTTAGATTTCTAATATTTAGTAATCATTTCACAAATGATTTTTTTTTTGAGATAAAATTTTGCTCTTGTTGCCCAGGCTGTAGTGCAAAGGAGCAATCTCAGGCACCGCCACCTCTGCCTTCCAGATTCGAGAGATTATCCTGCCTCAGACTCCAGAGTAGCTGGGATTACAAGCAGGAGCCACCACGCCCAGCTAATTTTGTATTTTCAGTAGAGACAGGGTTTCTCCCTGTGGGTCAGGCTGCTCTCCAACTTCTGACCTCAGGAGATCCGCCCACCTCTGCCTCCCAAAGTGCTGGGATTACAGGCGTGAGCCACTGTGCCCGGACCACAAATGATTTTAAAAGAAATTATATTTAATATCAATTTTAATATTCAGAAGCTCATTTTTTTGTACTTTAGATTCTGGGGTACATGTGCAGATCATGCAGGGTTGTTGCAAAGGTACATACATGGCAAGGTGGTTGCTGCCTCCATCCCTGTCACCTATATCTGGCATTTCTCCCCAAGTTATCCCTCCCTTACCTCCCCATCCCCCTGTTGTTCCTCCCCTGCCCTCCGCAACAGACCCCAGTGTGTGATGCTTCCCTCCCTGTGTCCCTGTGTTCTCACTGCCTATGAGTGGGAACATGCAGTGTTTGATTTTCTGTTCTTGTGTCAGTTTGCTGAGAATGATGGTTTCCAGCTTAATCCATGTCCCTACAAAGGATATGAACTTATCGTTTTTTATGGGTGCGTAGTATTTCATGGTGTATATATGCTAATTTTTTCTTGTCCAGTCTATCACTGATAGGCATTTGGATTGGTTCCAGGTTTTAGAAGCTCATTTTAATTTTATTTCTAGAAATAAGAATTCTATTTATTCGCAAGTACACAAGAAACTTAATTTTCCTGACAACACAATTATCTCAAGAGATAACTATGAATACAAAATTTTAACATAAAACTGATTTTTTTATAGCTGCTGTTCATTTAGTGAATTAAACTTATTCATTAACACACACATTTTTAGAACATTATAGTTTAAAAGATTTATGATTTTTATATGAGTAACGTACATATGATTATATAAATTTAAATGTGTTTAACTGTAACATTATAACTGGTATGTTTATTTAATATTATACATCCATAAAAATTGTTATTCAATATAATGCAAAACAATTTTTCTAAGCAATGTGATATTGTGCTAGACTGAAGAATCTTTGCAATTAAATGACTATATTTGAAGATCGTTGTTAAACTGCTTCAAGTATTCAAATTATTTAAAAAAAACATTTAAACTATAGAGTGTGTAATAACAGTACCTATCCACAAGTCCGATTATGAGGATTAGCTAAGTTATTACATGGAGAGAGATTTGAACATGTTTAGCGACTAACATGAAGTATGTAGTATTAGTTACTACTATTGTTTACATTAATGCTTAATAATGGCCTAATAATGACAAGCTTATAAGAGCAGGAAGATAGATTTTCGTGACTCATCTTTATTAGATGTTCAGAACACTAGCAAGCACAGTGCCAGAAGTTGAGTTTTATCTCAGAGTAGGAAGATTAAACAGAATTGGCAAACTACAGTGGTAAGCCATCATATAGGAAGGACTTTTTATTCAGAAAATGAATAAATATAAGCATTTATAACTTCTCCATTTGCAGTCAAACCAAAATCCTATAGTGACTGCTGTCTTCTTTAGTACATACTTATACGGCATCTCCAACTATGTATGATTGAATTGCTCATAGATATTTTTTCACTGTATTTTCTGTAGGTTACTATATTGAGTGAATCTTTGCTGAGTAATTGAATGAGCTCATGTAATGATGTATTAAATGAGCATGATTAATTAGCCTTCTAATGCATAATATACATTATCTGATTAAAATTTTTGATTTATATCAACTCTCATAGTTTATTGATTATTTATTTAATATTAACATTTAAATTAGTAGTGTTTGATTTATATCAGCTCCGCCTATGGTTACAGGGATGTAAACTAAAAGAAAATAGATCATTGCTTGGCATGGCATAAAGTCAACAAAGCTACTTGAGAAACCTGGAAAAATTTTTAGATTATCTTTTGTTCAGTCTTGGTATCATGCTGATTTCCTATATGAATATTGTAAAGAAGACTCTTGATCATATTACATTTTCCTATAAATAGGACATAACTTAATATGATTTAGAAGCCTAATAAAAAATAAACTGAAAGTCTTGTAGCCTAACACCAAGTAAAGTTGGTATCCTGTTCATTAAAATTTTAGTAGCTATATTGCCTTTATTCTTCCTGCCTAAAGGTAAAAATTTCAGCCTTGGTTAGACACCAAGGAACAGACCTCGTGTAATATGAACTTATTAAAGGTGATCACATACTTAAATCAAATGCAACCATGTAATAACCCTGTCTGTAAGAAAGATACTATGTTAAGAGTTATCAAAAGGAGAGATCCAAGATGGCTGATCACTAGCAGCTCGGGATTGCAGCTCCGACTGAAAGAGCAGAGAACGAGAGGATGCCACACTTTCAGATCAATTTTTGTTGCTCACGCACCAGGAGATTCCCAGCGGAGGAGTCCCACGTGTCGCCAACGCGACTCTTGAGGCCGGTGAGGCGGTTTTGCTGCTGCCTTGGAGCGGCGGTTCTTGGTGCAGAGTCAGAAAAGCACCATCAATCTTAAAGCCGCTGTTTTGGCCGGTGCAGTGGGTTGCTCAGATTCTAGCACCGGGAATCAACAAGTTGGACATCCATTCAGAAACCCAACTATAAAGATGGTAATTATAAAGACCACAGATGGATAAATTTATAATGAAGGGAAGAAACCAGCCTAAAAAGGCTGAGAATCCACAAAATCAGAATGCCTCTCCCTCTACAGGGGATCACAGTTCCTCATCAGCAACAGAACAAGGCCTGATGGAGAAAGGCTGTGTCCCATTAGCAGAAGGAGGCTTTAAAAAGTGGATGATAAGAAACTTCTGGGAATTAAAAGAACTTGTTCTAACCCAATGCAAAGAAACCAAGAATTTTGAAAAAAGGTTTGATGAAATGTTAACAATAACACACAATTTAGAGAGGAATATAAGTGAATTAATGGAGCTGAAAAATACAACACGAGAACTTCGCGAACTATGCACAAGTTTTAACAGCCGAATTGATCAAGCAGAAGAAAAGATATCAGAGGTCGAAGACCAACTTCATGAAATAAAACAAAAAGACAAGATTAGAGAAAAAAGGATAAAAAAGAACGAGCAAAGCCTCCAAGAAATGTGGGACTATGTGAAAAGACCTAATCTACGCTTGATAGGTGTACCTGAATGTGACGAAGAGAATCAATCCAACCTGGAAAATACGCTTCAGGATATTATTCAGGAAAACTTTCCCAACCTAGCAAGGCAGGACAATATTCAACTCCAGGTAATACAGAGAACACCCCAAAGATATTCCTCAAGAAGACCAACCTCAAGGCACATAATCGCCAGATTCACCAGGGTTGAAATGAAAGAGAAAATACTGAGGGCAGCCAGAGAGAAAGGTCAGGTTACCCATAAAGGGAAGCCCATCAGACTCACAGCAGATCTCTCAGCAGAAACCCTACAAGACAGAAGAGAGTGGGGGCCAATATTCAACATCCTTAAAGAGAAGGACTTTCAACCCAGAATTTTACATCCAGCCAAACTAAGCTTCATAAGCAAAGGAAAAATAAAATCTTTTGTGAACAAACAAGCACTCAGAGATTTCATCACCACCAGGCCTGCTTTACAAGAGCTTCTGAAAGAACCACTACAAATAGAAAGGAACAACCAGTATCAGCCTTTCTAAAAAATTGCAAAAAATAAAGAACATCAACATAGTTAAGAAATTGCATCAACTAATGGGCAAAACAGCCAGCTAACATTAAATGACAGTATCAAATTCACATATATTGTTATTAATTCTAAATTTAAATCGACCAAATCCCCCAATCCAAAGACACAGACAGGCAAAAAAAGCCAAGACCCATTCGTATGCTACATCCAGATTCATCTCACATGCAAGGATACACAAAGACTTAAAACAAAGGGATGGAGAAAAATTTACCAACCAAATGGAGAGCAAAAATAAATAAATAGAAAGCAGGAGTTGCAATTTTTGTTGATAAAATAGACTTCAAAGCAACAAAGATCAAAAGAAGCAAAGAAGGATATTACATAAAGATAAAAGGATCAATGTAACAAGAAGAGCTAAAGATCCTAAATATGTATGCACCCAATACAGAAATACACAGATATATAAGACTTATAAAGAGACTTGGACTCCCACACAATAATAGTGGGAGACTTACAGATCAATGAGACAGAAAGTTAACATCGATATTCAGGACTTGAACTCAGATCTGGAACAAGTAGACTTAATTAACATTCATAGAACTCTCCACTTTAAATACACAAAATATACACTCTTATCAGTACTACATCATACGTATTTACAGGTTTAAATGAAATATTGGTTGGCTGCTTGTTAATTGTTTTTCTTCCCTCATTTTTTTTTTATGTCTCTACTATTAAACACAATTACAGGCATACCCATTTTTAGACTGCATTCTAGCCCGGGCAATAAAGCAACACCCCTGTTCTCTCTCCCTCTTCCTCTTTCTTCCTTTCCTTTATTCTTTTTTTTCTTTTTCTTTTTCTTTTTTATTCTTTTTCTTTCTTTCTCTCTTTCTTCCTCTAAAAAAAAGAGTTATAATTTTATCCAATAATAAATATTATTTCTATAGATGGAATCTCAGTGGTTAGTGGGTAATACACCTTCAAATTTATTTATCGAAACATATGAGGTTAAATATAAAAAGCAACTTCTAGCCACAGATTATAAAATACTCCTTAAATTCCTTTCATTTTATATGGGGGGGGTGTGTGTGTGTCCTCTTTTTGGATGGGACAACTAGACTCTAAATTATCTTCTTTATAATAATAATGACAGCATATTATACATCCTGGTTCTAGTAATAAGGAAAAATATTTAAATGAGAATGTCAAGTTGGCCTCAGGCACATCCAGGAGCCGTTCCTGAGAGTCATCTGTATTACAAAGTTTAATATTAAGTGCACTTGTCCCAAAGTGATTAGTAAACTAAATGGGTAACCTGAAATTCAGACAAGGCCTTGCAGGACCTTATGCTATTTATTATGGTACCAGAAATCTCAGGTCTCAGTTGAATGATCCAGGAATGTGCTCACAGTGGGAAATAACTTTTACCAGAGATTTTTTAACTGGACTGAAGAGATAATGGTGACTCCTTTTCAGGGGCTATACTGAGATTTTATTTTCCTGAGCATTAGTGCTCACATTTCTGCCATGTAGGGTAAGTCAGTGTGAAGAATCAGAGAACAAAGCTGGCACCAAGATTTTCCCAAATAAGGAATGGGTAGAAGAGAAAACTGCCCACGTTTGAATTCTTGTTTTTTTTTTTTTTTTTTTTTTTTTTTTTTTTCTTGTTAATCAACTGCAGTGCTGTTTCTGCTCTAGTTATATCGAATAAAACAGGATTCTTACAGTAAATTTCCCTTTTGGTCACAGTATATACAGGTTTATTTTCTGTCAATTTCAAACAATAGAGCCTTACCGCTGAAAGGATTGATCACTTCTGTTTAATTAGTTCAAAAGTTGTATGCTAATCAATACTATTCAATAAGTACTAATCATGTAAAGGATTCTTAAAAGGCAGGGAGAATATAGACTTGGAAAAAAGAGAAATGTATCTATTTCATAGAACGTACATTCCAGACAGGAACAAAACACCAAATAATAACACCCATCGATGATAGACTGGACAGAGAAAATGTTGCTCATATACACCATGGAATATTATGCAGCCATCAAAAACGATGAGTTCGTGTCCTTTATAGGGACATGGATGAACCTGGAAACCATCATTCTCAACAAATTGACACAAGAACAGAAAATCAAACACTGCATGTTCTCACTCATAGGTTGGTGTTGAACAGTGAGAACACATGGGCACAGGAAGGGGAGCATCACACACTGGGGTCTGTGTGGGGCAAACAGGGAAGGGACAGCAGGGGGTGGGGAGTTGGGGAGACATAGCATGGGGGGAAATGCCAGATGTAGGTGATGGGGAGGAAGGCAGCAAATCACACTGCCATGTATGTACCTATGCAAGAATCTTGCATGTCCTTCGCATGTACCCCAAACCCTAAAATGCAGTAAAAAAAAAAAAAAACAACAACAACATTGCATTATGAGAACGAGCATGAATTACTTACAGAAGGTTAAGGAGGTTTCTTTGAAGTTGTAAGGTTTAAGCACAACTTGGAAGTCTGATTTTACATCATATGTGGTGAAAATTCTATTTTTTTAAGATAATCTGGCTAATATATCTTGGAATGAGGACTATGAAGAGGTTGAGGAGAATCCCTTTTCTTCAGTCTTACTGTGAAATTTGGAAAAAGTCACCTCTAGCTTTATTGGATGCATTTGTAATATGGAAAGTAAGAAAAATGCAATCTTCCATCTGCTGATAAATTCTGATTATAATTTTTAGGGTGCTGAGTCAATAAATATATTTAGAGTAAAATAATCATTTTTATGAGATTATGAATTACTTTAGAGACATTATATTATTTTCTTCTTCATTATATCTCCAAAGTGATGCTCAGGACTGGAAATTAACAACATGTTTGAGGAGAGGTCATATTCAAGTTCTCAGAGGACAGATGAGGGCCTTAGACTATGGAAGACTAGGGCAGTCATATAAGAAAGAGATAATATTGCCAGAGGTATTACCCTAATTCAAAGTTTTTGCTAAGAAACGTTACTTTATGCAGTGTCTAATAATTTCTTCTCCCATATACCATTATTTACAAAAATGAAGTAAAACCATTTAACTAGGATTGTGCATAGTTGTTGTATCACTTGCATTTTAGGATCCTAAATCACCAGTGTCTGAGTGTGCACTATGCTTTCTAGTTCTACTGAAGTCTTGTTTAATTCCAACATTTTTTTTCTGCTTCCCTCTCTTTGTTTCTTCTTATTCCTGCTTTCATTTATTCTCTCAACACGTATTTATTGAACATTACTATTTGCAAGAACAGGTCCTAGTGATGTAATGATAAACAAAACACAAAGTTCTAGTTATCTGAGAATTAATCATTTATGAACCAGCAGAGGAGGTGGGTATTAATAAACCAATCACAAACCAGAGCGTTTGTGTATTTATGGTTTTAAAGCTCAGAGATACGGTGCTCAAAATAAAATTTATTTACACTTCTATTTAATTCTCAACCCTGTTTCTCAGTGGTAGCAGAAAATATAGTCTTGTAAATTCAAGATAGTGAGCAGGACTGGTTCTGTCAATTCATTATTCTTTTTATCTTCTAATTTTCCTTTCACTGGAATGATCTAAAATACAGAGAAAATTCCATAACATTCTACCTCATTTGGAAAGATGCCTGAACCATCGTTAAGGGAAGTTATTCATGCTAGAGCTTGGAAAATATGCTATCCTTTTTCTACATTCTCAGGCTGAAATTACCATATCTCTTCCTTCTCCTCCGAGGCATGGAATCACTTCAAAACTGCTCATAAAATTCAGGTATCTTCCATATCTCTCTTAGGAGAGAAATCTTAGGATATTCCTTTTTATTGGCTTAGGATGCTATACATCTGGGATGTCAAAGTAAAAAGAAATTTACAGTACATTTTACTTGTTCACTTCCTAGATCTGCTTTGATGCCATTTCCCGTTCACTCTGGTTATTCCATATAAATAATTCTATAACATGATATGAAATTTCTCCAGAGTTGCAAATAGAAAAGAGAATTAAGATGCTTTTGCTCTTTGATTTCTAAATTTTGAATTTTTTTAAATTAATTTTTTCTGATACCATGAGTGTACGGATGTTAAAGTAAATCATATTTGTGGGAATAAGTATGAAAGTGAAATTTGTTTTCTTATTATCTAGTATGCCAATTTTAACTTGTGACAATAGTTAAAATTTTAAATTTTAGAAATAATGTCAAACATATTTTTGATATTATACATAATAGATGAGTAATCAATGCTATTAATACAATGATAGAACATAATTGAAGTCTGTAATATTAAATAGATAATATTAATATTAAATAAATAGCTAGTTAACACAATTATCAAGTATATGTTTGATTACATATATTTTAAATATGTACATAAGTTTGTGTTATTTCTTTTTTTAATTATACTTTAAGTTGTGGGATACATGTACAGAACGTGCAGGTTTTTTACATAGGTATACATGTGCCATGGCGGTTTGCTGCACCCAACCACCCATCATCTACATAGGTATTTCTCCTAATGCTATCCATCCCCTTGTCTCTGACCCCTCAACAGGCCCTGGCGTCTGATGTTCACCACCCAGTGCTCATACGTTCTCATTGTTCAACTCCCTCTTATGAGTGAGAACATACAGTGTTCGGTCTTCTGTTCCTGTGTTTGTTTGCTGAGAATTATGACTTCTAGCTTCATCCATGTCCCTGAAAAGGACATAAACTCATTCTTTTTTATGGCTGCATAGTATTCCATGGTACATATGTGCCACATTTTCTTTATCCAGTCTAACATTAATTGGTATTTGGGTTGGTTCCAAGTCTTTGCTATTGTGAATAGTGATGCAATAAACATACATGTGCATGTGTCTTTATAATAGAACAATTCTTTGTGTATATACCTAGTAATGGGATTGGTGGGTCAAATAGTATTTCTGGTTCTAGATCATTGGGGAATCAACACACTGTCTTCCACAGTGGTTGAACTAATTTACGCTCCCACCAACAGTGTAAAAGCATTCTTATTTATCCACATCCACTCCTGTATCTGTTGTTTCCTGACATTTTAATAATCACCATTCCTGCTGGCATGAGATGGTATCTCATTGTGGTGTTGATTTGCATTTCTCTAATGACCACTGAGGATGAGCTTTTTTTAAATCTGTTAGTTGGTCACATAAATATCTTCTTTTGAAAGGTATCTGTTCTTACCCTTCTCCCACTTAATTATCTTTTTTTATTTTTATTTATTTATTTATTTATTTATTTATTTCTTGTAAATCTGTTTAAGTTCCTTATAGATTCTGGATATTAGGTCTTTTTCGGCTGGATAGATTGCAAAAATTTTCTGCCATTTTGTAGGTTGCCTATTTACTTTAATGATAGTTTCTTTTGCTGTACAGAACCTCTTTAGTTTAATTAGATCCCATTTGTCAATTTTATTTTTGTTGCAGTTGCTTTTGGTGTTTTAGTTATGAAATCTTTGCCCATGCATATGTCATCCATGGTATTGCCTAGGTTTTCTTCTAGAGTTTTTATGGTTCTAAGTTTTATGTTTAAAGTCTTTAAACCATCTGAAGTAAATTTTTGTATAAGGTTAAAGGAAGGGGTGCAGTTTCAGTTTTATGCATACAGCTAGCCAGTTTTTCTAACACTATTTATTAAATAGGGAATCCTTCCCCATAGCTTGTTTTTGTCACGTTTGTCAAAGATCAGATGGTTGTAGATGTGTGGTGTTATTCCTGAGGCCTCTGTTCTGTACCACTGGTCTATATATCTGTTTTGGTACCAGTACCATGCTGTTTTTATCACTGTAGGCTTGCAGTATAGTTAGAAGTCAGGTAGCATGATGCCTCCAGCTTTGTTCTTTTTGCTCAGGGTTGTCTTGGCTATACAAGCTCTTTTTCAGTTCCGTATGAAATTTAAAGTAGCTTTTCTAATTCTGTGATTAAAGTCAATTGTAGCCTGCTGGGGGTAGCACTGAGTCTATAAATTACTTTGGGCATTATGGCCATTTTCATGATATTGATTCTTCCTATCCATGAGCATGAAATGCTTTTCCATTTGTTTGTATCCTCTCTTATTTCCTTGAGCAGTGATTTGGAGTTCTCATTGAAGAGGTCATTTATATCCCTTGCAAGTTTTGTTCCTGGGTATTTTATTCTCTTTGTAGCAATTGTGAATGGGTTTTCACTCAGGATTTTGCTTTCTGTTTGTCTATTATTGGTGTATAGGAATGCTTGTAATTTTTGCACACTGATTTTGTATCCTGAAGCTCTTTTTTCTGCATTACTGCTGTCTCCGTATCTCATTCCACAATTTTTGTACCTGAGAGGAGCTAATGTATATAGTGCATTCATTGATGATCCACACAGATGACTCCTCAATTCTTCCATCTCCTCCACCCCTTTCCTTTATACATTTTGAGGAGGAAAATTCTTATATGATTCCTCATTTTTTCCTAATTGTATTTAGCCTCTCATTTAATGATAAAGTTTTTACTCAGGTATTTGATGTTTGTTATTTAAAAGCCAGGCTTTGAAATCATAAGCCCATTTGTTGTTTAAAAATGTACACAACTTGCAATTCAAGAAAGCCCAACAGCAGTTAAATATGGAATCAAGATATGCCTTCTACTAACAATGTCTAGAAAGTAATATAAAACTAGAAGTTAAAAAAAGTGATATATTTTTAAGTTACATGAGCTTTAACACTGAGGATATGACATATAGAAAGATACCTGCTGATAATGATGTAAGAAATTCTAAGGAAATAAGGCACAAAATAAACCGCAGGTAATATGTGATTCAATCTTTTCTCTTAAACTGTGAAAGACAGATGTAGTGTGCTAAACCATTGCATATGAAAGAGCTCCCTACTTCTCTGAAATGGTGACATTTATGCTTAAACTTAAAAAATGAGTGACCATTACTTATGAAAAGCAAACAAGTAGAGATTGGGGAAGGTAGAACACTCACAATATATAAGATCAAATATAGCCAAAGAGGAAAGAAATTTTATTTTCAAGGAACTAAGAAACAGTGCAGGCAGAGCACAGGAAGTAAGCAGGCAGCTGTCACAGATGAGACCCCTGGCACAGCACAGAGCTTGGAAGCATGTAAATTGCTAAAATACTTAGTTTAATTCTAAAGACAATGGAAATCCATTCAGAATTTTTAACAGATAGAAAGAATATGATTTAAAGTTTGAAACTGTGTTATCATCACAATTCTCAGGCTGTGCTCCTAAAATCACAGTGAAATGGGCTGTTCTCTTCCTGCATTTATCTCTTTTAAGGGACATGCTTTAATTTTGGTCTCTAGTCTATCATCTTTAATGTGTCTTCAAACCAGTTATTTCCTTTTAATACTGTGCAGAGATAGAGTTTTACAGATGCATGTAATGACTCCGAAGGTCCCTGTATCAGCTGACTACTTTAAAATTAATACTTGGGATCCTGTATTCCATTGCTCTGGAGTGATGGTAAAATCGTACCTTTTCTTTCATTCTGTATATGTGTATACCTTTCTGAGGTTCTTAGCTTCACATAATGCATGTTCTGCCTACTTCCACCTGTGACTTTTTTTCCTATATGTTATATTTTCTCATGCCTTCATTTAATTGTGCATGTTGTGTGCATTTGTATGTTTTCTCAATGTATAGCTTAGAAGGGAAATATTCAGAATGATATGAGTCAATGATGAAATGCTGTTACGTCATCTTATCTTACCTGCAGTATAGAAAAAATGGCAAGTCTGGATAATCAAAAAGAGGAGAACTGCTACTGTATATTTTTCTATTCATGAGAGTTGAAAATTATAGTTTCTATACCCCAGGAATTGCAGCATATTTTATTTTCGTGAGATGAGTTTCAGAGAAATCCTCGTATGTCTAGTTGAATTACTTTTTATGATCATAAAACATCTTAACATATTTAAAGGGATTACTGCCCATTGGCATTAATAAATTACAATAGAAAATGAAGTGTCCGTTGAGAAGACATTAAGAATTTGGATGCTAAACTTTAACTTATGATATGGAAAAAGTCAAATGATGCATTAATTAAACTAATATTTGGCCCCACACTAGGAGGAAGGAGCAGAAAAAAAGTTAGAAATATTAGCATAAATGTTAGAGTTAAGGCTTAGCATAAAATTATGTGATTTTCGTCAAATTAAAAAAAGAATTAGCCCATTGGAGATAATAGCATAACACAATATATGATCAAAGTACAACTTTGGGTTGTAAAGTTCTTTAGTTTTATTTCTGCAACATAATATAAACTTTAAATTAAACAATTAAATAACGATATTTTGGATAATATTTCTAACTTCTAATATGATATTTTAGATTCTGCATAATTTCGAAAGAATAAAATGGAAAAGTTCATTTAAATATTTTTAAAATTATCTGTACTATTGAATAACATTTAGTCTTATTATCTATATAAACTTACTTGAAATGTTTCCATTGTAGGAAAAACCTAGTCCCGCATAAATATAATATTAAATATTATTTCAAACTCAAAAATGTATTATTTGATTTTGTGCCCCAATTTTTCATTTAGATAAAAGTGTTAGCAATTATTTAAGCTTCACTGTAAATCAAGTGTGTGAAATTAAGTTTTTATAGTTGAAGTAAAATCTACATGTAACCCTGTTGGAAGACTTCCTAAGGATAAATATTAAATGATTTCAAAATCTTCTTAGAGATGGCTCTTATACAAGAAGGAAAGAATCTCTCTTCCAAAAAGTTGTACAACTTCAGACCAAAGTGTGAAATGTTTTAAAGGCTAACTAAAACTAATTTAAAAACTAACTAATATTTGAAAGCAAGATTATTACAACATAAGCATCTATGCATTAATAAGTTAATTATATAGTTCAAAGAAGTTTTCTTCATTGAAAATATTATCAATTCATTCTCTACATAAGTTCAAATAAATCCGTATTTCTGTAACACAAAACAAAACAAAACATTCTGAATACTTGAATGTGGACATGGCATCAAATTTTCTTTACTTCACATTAGCCTACCTCCATGAAAATTATTATGATCCTTTGCAGTAATATTTGCATTGTTAGTATAAAGCTCTCTGCAATTTTATACATTTTGCTAATTTATTTTATTATTTTAATAATAGGATGTTTCAGTTAACATAATCTAGCTAAATAAAAGAGTACTGTGGAATTTGCTCTCAAAAGGATTTTACTACAATAAATATTTTAATGATACTGATTTCCTTTTAGAACAGCAAATGAGACTTCAAAAATAATTAAATAGACATAAATCCAATCTAAATGTAATAACAGTTCTATTTGTCTAATAAATAATATCCCATGATATGGAGTTTTTCTCATATGAGGGTGGTGATGGATTATATTTGGGGAGCTTTTAATAAGATGTTTTTGTCTCTGTTTGCATATGAGTATGTATTTAAGATGTCATTACTATTTTATAGTATTTCTGTGTTTTATATTGCTTATATTATCACACATAAACATTTATTTCTGCAAATGAAAATGCTTGCAAAAACTATTTTGTAAAAATATACTGTTTTTATAGCAACATGGGAATTTAAATGCCTTAAAATTATTTAAAACTAAATTTAGAGAACTTAACAAATATAAAATAATTGGTTTCTTCTTAATGCGATACCTAGTATCCATATACACATGCTGTAAAGCACTGTTTGTTTAGTTTGCATATATTTGGTTTTTACTATATTTTAGGTAAATGCAAACAGAACTATTTTATTTCCATATTTCGATATTCTTCAACACCAAAGTATTGGAGAAAAGTATGATTACTGTGATAAATGCAGGCATTTTGTGAAAATATAAATGTAAACTATATAAAATATTAATGCTTTAATTGACAAGAATGTCCTTTAGTAAGAAGGGAGATGGCAAAGCAAATCATATTTTCTCTTTATATTATTTGTATACATATCAATACCTGTGTAATGGTAACGCATTAGTTATTTATTGCAGCATAACAAATTATCCCAGAATTTAGGGGCTTAAAGCAGCATGTAGTCATGATGTCACACTTTTGTTAGTCAGTAATCTGGGCATAATTTAGCTGTGTCCTCTGATCATGAGTCTCTTACCAGCTTGCAGTCATTGCTGGCCAACACTCTGGTCATCCCAAGCCTTTCCATGGGGAGGATTTCTTTCCAAGCTCTCTCACATGGCTGTTGGCATGATAGGTTCCTCCTGAGCTTTTAGGCTGCAGGATTCAGTTGTTGGCTGGTCTATGTGTTGGCTGGAGGCTATCCTAACTTCTCTCCATAAGTCACCTCATAACATGACAGCTGGCTTTATCAAATTGATCAAGTGAGAGGGAGCAAGAGTGCCAACAAGATGGAAGTGGCATCTGTCACCTCTGTCAAATTTTGCTTATTAAAAGAAAATTATTATGCCCAGCCCACACTCCAAAATAAAGAATTATACAAAGTTGTAAATACCAGGAGGCAGGAATATTTGAGGGCCATTTTCAGAGTATGCCTACCATAAGAGTTGTGTAAATATATGACTACTTCAAAAAATTTTCCAAATTTCTGTGAGTGAGCTATCTTGATCCCTATTAGCCATCTGGAAAATCCTCACAGGAGATAACATTAGGAAACTGCATTCTTTGGCCAATTAAACATTGCATACCATTCTTCTTCAAATAACATATTCATGTGTATATTACATAAGGAACTCATCATCACAACCTGTCAGGAATAAAGGTGCACTACAAGTTGTTATTTACTAAAATGATCCTATTCAATATTATAGACTGCTGTAAATGAAGAAGTTCTGTCCAGTTAATTAAACACAGATTTCATTTCTCAGTTGCATTTGTCTTGACTTCCAGAGGTTTTTCCCTTGCTTGCTTTTACCTGGCTTGCAAGCATATTGCAGAAAAGAAGAAAATAAATATATCATTGTTAATTGTTCACATCCAAATAAAATACTACAAGGAGAATCCATATTTCTTAGAAAGAGGAGCCTTCTATCTTAAAAACCCAGTGTATTTAATAATGTCTTGAACGCTAATGGATACAGCAAACCCAGGTCACAAATAAGACTGTCTATTCAGGGACGATTCTTTTAGACTTAACGCAACTACTGTTAGATGAATTCCTAGCAAACGCAGGAAGATACAGAACATTATCCTTTTCAGGCTGAGTGATTCATTAATGTTCAACTACCTTTGATGATAATGGAACTATCCATGCACATTATTGAAAAAATGTAGCCCTGGAGAGTTAAACAATTGTAATGCAGGGAATAATGTGTCCCAGGAGGGAATGTATGACCTACTCACTATATTAACTTTGTATTGTCTTTGCTTCTATGATTGCTTAAGAAAACCTATAAAAAGGGCTATTAATATTTTAGAGAAGTGTTGGAAAGGCTTCTACTCTGGATTTATAAAGAAAATTAAGCAAACGACGAAAGACTTTACATTAAAAGATCTTACTACACCAGGATATTTAAGCAGTACATATTCTTTGATGTCAGCATATGATCATATTTGGATATGAGCTATTTATAAGAGGAGTTTGAGAACACAGTTAAGTTGTATTGTTAAATTAGTGGATCAATAAATTTTATTGCTTTCTACTATTTTCCAATTACTATTTGATAATGCAAAGAAAACCATGAAAATTTATTCAAAGATGTTAGAATTATATTAACTAAAATTTGTGTGTCATTCTAGAATATAAAAATGATTTTCATCTTTGCAAGGGTGATATTATCTTCCTGATACTTCTTTTAAATAGTAATGTCAAGATTATAAAGCTTGTAACATGGCAGAGCTGGAAGAATTCTGAGTTCACGGTCTCCTCTAACTAGAAAACATGGTTTTTCTGCAAGTCATTCATGGACTACCTGATAAAAACTACCTGAACTATATAAAAATGCATATTCTAGCCACAAACACAACAATTCCATATCAAAATCTCAAAGGACAAACAGAAAAATTCCATTTCACCCAGATTTATGTGAGATTATTACACACCGTAAAGCAAGAGAGCCACTTTCTTAGTTGTGCTGATCCTTACATCCTGGCTGGAGAGATAAACCCTGATTTGTGAAACTAACAGTAAAAGTGTTAGTCCGTTCTCGCATTGCTATAAAGAACTACTTGAGACCGAGTAATTTATAAAGAAAAGAGGTTTGATTGACTCATGGTTCTGCAGGTTGTACAGGAAGCCTAGCTGGGGAGGCCTCAGGATACTTACAATCATGGAGGAAGGCAAAGAGAAAGGAGGCATGTCTAATATGGCTGGAGCAGAAGAGAAAGTGCAAAGGCAGAGGTGCTACACACTTTTAAACAACCATATCTCTTGAGAACTGAGTCACTATCATGAGAACAGCAAGGAGGAAATGTGACCCATGATCCAATCACCTCTCATCAGGTCTTCCTTCAATATTGGGTATTAGAATTTGACATGATATTTGGGTGGGGACGCAAATGCAAACTCATATCAGAAGACTTGAAAGAAATGGGAAATTAAAAAGTAGAAAACTGGAGAGCAGTCAATTGTCCTTAAATGAACTGCATTTGCTTTATTAATATCAATTACTGAAATTTTGCATGTGTCAGGTGCTGTACCACACACTTTTAGGTATAAACCTAACTTAAATCTAAAAAAAAAAAAAAAATAGAGAAATTTTGAATTCTTAATTTGCAAATGAAGAAACTGAGACCAGGAAATGTGTTGAACTAAGATCACACAAACTGTCATCAGAGGAGGGATTCAAAACCAGGGCAACTTCATTTATTTGCCAAGGTTTTTAACTTCTTTGCTACCCTGGAAAGAACATGTGGTTTGTAATGATAAAAGAAAGTTTCACTGGGAAATATAACATATATTGAGTTTGGGTATGTGTGAGACCCACAACAGTCACTGAAGAATGGCTGGTGTTTAAATAAGTCTAATAAACGAGGTAGAACATTTCTGCCCTGCCCAACTATGAAAATCAATTCAGTTAGGCATAATTATGATGTGTGTGACACCAGCTGTTGAAGTTCAGGGCAGTAGTTAAGAGTTGCCTTCCTGTCAAAAAAAAAATTGAATATTTCTTTGGTGGTTCAGATGTGAGAAATTTTACCACCAACCATGTGAGGAAAGAAAAACTTTATTTGACAGTGTTTGAATAGACTCTTTCTCTACACATATTTATTGTTATATATGAAACATTTAAGGCACTTGACCACTTCATTTTTGAAACTCTGTTCATCTTGGGCTTAAGATATCTAGTTCCATTTGATTTTCATTCATCTCTTTATTTGTTTTTAATCTCCTTCATTCATTTTTCCTTTTGTGGTTATCTCTTAAGTACAGATGTTTTTCTGAATACCATTTAAATATGGACTCCAATTCCTTGAACTGCAATTTCTTCAGGGATTTCTTAAATTAGGGTCTAAGATAGTCTGTCTATAGGTACCTTAACAATAACTATGTGGAGCTAGCTCAGCCTTAATAGGCATTCTCTCTTTGTTTTTAGCTGGCAGTGTCTCAATTTTGTAAAAAAAAAATTAGCACACTGAAAGATGATTTAATTTCTTTTCTAATAGATTGAGAAATGTCATTTATGAATATATGAATCAATCTTAGTAATTAAATATGAGATGAAGTTGTCTGGAGGAGGGCAAGAATGTTTCCAGAAGTTTTCGTCACTGGTTAAAAAAAAAGAGAGAGAGAGAGCGAGAGAGAGAAAGACATATATAGAAAAATAGTCATTGTTCGTTAGCTGGGTATTGTCAGCTCTGGGTGCTATTCTGGGAACTCGTGCATCCATCTTGTGTCCATGAAGAGAACTAGTCCAAGTGCAAGCTGAAATGCCAAGGAAGGTAAAGAAAAAGAAGACAAAATAATACTTATATCCATAGTGATCATATGAGTGACTGTTTTTATCTACTTTGGAACTTGATCTTAAGTATGATAATTTTTTTTCTTATTATTTAAATTGCTTTAATTTGGAATTTTCCCTTACTTGTAGCAAAAGGGATCCTCCCTGGGTTCCAATGGATAAATGAGATGCATACAACCCTTGAAATTGTGGCATTTTTACATGAGCGTATTTCCAAGAATGAAGTTTTTCATTTCCATGAGATATTTTTAAAAGTATATAATAGTAATAAGTTCTTAAAATGTACTAATTGACATAATGATTACCTGTAAATATGCATCTTCTATATAATTCTCATTTGTTTCATTAACTTCGCCCATTTCTCTCTGCTACTAAAGTAGCATTTCTAAATGAAACGCAATGGTGTTATTTTACTACTTAAACTGCTATTCTACTTGTAATCGCCTAGGGTGTTTGCCTTGTAAGATTAAAAAAGTTCATATTGCCTCCAATTTTAATTTTTCAATTTCTTTATAAGTTCATTAAATTACTCTAATCCTTCAAAAAATCAATGGAAAGACATCCGAAGCTTCTTGAGTGGTGAGCTTGTCATGAATGAAGGGAGAAGACCACAGAAGTGTGGGCTGTTTGCAGCCCATTACCTTTCAGCTTCTGCCTGTGCCAACAGAGTGGCACTCCATTATAGGGATATGTTCAGAAATACCAAGCTATGGTCATGATGAGACCTTCCAGATAAATTGAGAGAGTCAAGAAGAAACAGTGGGTTCTGAACAGTAACTGAGGAGTGGAAAAATCAAGAAGTACTGTCTCTCAGCTATGAAACAAACCTGACCCTTGAATGAGAAAGGGAAGTATGGAGAAGCTAACACGTTATCTATTAAAACTCTGGCCAATTTAAATCTCTCCTTCCATAAATCCTTCAGGACACAGGCTGATTGAATAGAAAGAGGATGGGAGAACAGTCTGCCCTTGATCTATCTGAGACATTACTTGTCTCTCTTTCTTGAAGGTTCAGCTACTTCAGTGTAATGTGGTGGTGAGAAAAGAAGAGAAAAAGGATGAAAATGTGTTGCCTTTACAGTTTACAAAGCAAGGCTAGTGGTCTTCCCTCTGCTGGTTGTCCCTTTCTCTAGATGATGCTATCTGGATATTAGTGCTGTCTCTGTAGAAGGTAATTAAACACTAGGGGTCTGATGGAATGCTTTTCCTCTCTCAATTCTCCACTGAGGGCCATGTAGCATCTCTTTGTCAAATACCCTGGTCTTTCCTTTCAGAGCCTAAATTTATGTACAACTAGAGCCTTGAACTCTGTAGGCAGCCTTCTTAGACAAGAAGGTTCATGCAGGACAGCCACCATTTATGTGGAGCAGTTCAGCTTCTCTAGTAGATCCCACTGTGTTCAGAATAATTGACAGTGAACAGGTTCTCAGGTTCATGGCAGAAGCTGCCTATTCTTGGACAGCAGAAGAATTACTTAACACTATAAAAAACTTTTATTGGCTGGGCATGGTGGCTCACACATGTAATCCCAGACTTTGAGAGGCTGAGGTGAGCGATCACAAGGTCGGGAGTTCGAGACCAGCCTGACCAACATGGCGACACCCTATCTCTACTAAAAACACAGAAATTAGCTGGGCGTGGTGGTACGTGCCTATAATCCCAGCTACTCAGGAGGCTGAGGCAGGAGAATTGCTTGAACCCCAGAATCTGAGGTTGCAGCGAGCCAAGATTGCACCATTGCACTCCAGCCTGGGCAACAGAGTGAGACTCCATCTCAAACAAACAAACAAAAGAAGGTTTTATTCAGCAAAAAACCAAAATAAACAGTATTAAGTCTTTCAAATTGGGCTCACAAACTATTTTCTTAGAAAAAAGAACTGCAAGGTTTTTCTATTCTTTTCAACATTTTATTATGGCTTATTTTGTAGAAAACTATAATATAAAAAGAAGGAAAGCATAAGCGTATATGTTTTAATTTTAAAATGTTTTCTATGGAAAAAATACCTAATCTGTTGCCTGTGAACCATTTATATAAACATATAGAATTGTTTATATCATACATTTGTTTCTACTGGCAAGACTTACCTCCTGAAGCTTAAGCTTCACTCATCGCCTGTATTCAAACATGAATGGAAATAGGCCCGTGTATCTATTTGAAGAAAAGTATAATTACCTGACAGATTCTCCCTGCCCACTGCACAGACAAAACCAGTGTACTGAGACCATTGTATTGCAATAAAGAAAGAATTCAATTAACATGAGACTGGCCACATAGAAGAACTAGAGTTAACACTCAAATCATTCTCCTTGAAGGCTTGAAGATTAGGGTGTTTCAAGGGTAGTTTGGTGGGCGGGGAATCAGGAAATCAATCACGCTGATTGGTAGGGAATGGGATCATAGTGGTGTGGTAAATAGTCTTCATGTACTGAGTCTGTCTCTTAGTAGGGAGCCCCAGGACTGCTTGAGCCATTAGTCAAGAGTCCAGGTAGGGCCAATCTGAAAACGCATCTCAAAAGATTAATCTTAGATTCTAAAATAGTTATGTTACCTATAGCAGCAATTGGAAAAGTCATAAATCTTGCAACCTCTGGCCACGTAACTCCTTAGCAGTAAGAGATTACAGAAATAATGCCATATTTTGGCAGAATTTAGCCCCTGTCGTAATTCTAATCCTGTGGCCTCTCATTAATCTTACAAAGGCAGTTTCAGCCCCTAAGGAAGGAGTAGGAGGTCAGTTTTAGGGAGGGGCTATTATTATCTTTGTTTCAAAGTTAAATTATAAACTAAATTTCTCCCACAGGTCCTTGGCCTACACCCAGTCATGAATGAAGACAGCCAGCCTGCGAAGCTAGAAGCAAGATGAAATCACCCATGTTAGATTTCTCTCACAGTCATAATGTTTGCAAAGGTGTTTAAAAAGGATTAAAGGACTTCCTGTAATTGAATGCATCTAAAGTGAAGAAGATAAGGAAGACTCAGTGATCTGATAATAAACCTTACCCCCTGCAAAAGATGGATAATTCTTATATCTGTCAATTTTATAAAATAACATCAGTTATCTTATCTCCCTGTGGTGCCTCCTAGGGTCTTGGTTTTCTGTTTACACCTGGATGTAAAACTCAGCATATTTTCATGCTCTCCTAAAACGGCACCAATAAAAGCATGGCTGTGCAATGCTTATTATCTGTAGTTTTTAACTGGGAAACAGAGAAGGGATATTTTCATTACAATAAACAAATGAAGATGCATTTGCCTAGTTTTGTTTTCCACAGTCACACAGTTTTTGTTTAATTTTGCCTGCTCCTTCTTCCTTTTTTCATCTATGGTGTTTCCTGGACCCTTTATATCGAAGTTTTTAAATTATTACTATTTTTTATTATTGGGAAGCAACTCAGCTTCTTTTGGTTCTTGCATCTCAGGAAAATTAGCAAGAGAAATTTCCCTCCTACGTTGGAAGGCCCTCTACATGTTTGCATAGGAGAATTTATATATAAATTCTTCCTCCACCATCAAGTCATGAGTTGTAGAAAGACAGAAGTTTGTAAGGGGAGTTAAAAGACTGGCTAAAAGCTAAAAGAAAATTTGAGTAATAAAGTATATAATGTTAGCAACATGAATATTGTGGTTCCCACATGATAAAGTATAACAAAATCCTTAATAGAAACTTTTCCCCACAGCCTGTCTTGAGGAGATGCCAAAAAATTAACTGGTGGTTTTATCAGGGAGTTACACTTCATTGTCAGGTCTCCCCAAAGGAAGACTGAGAAGAAGAAAATAGAATCTGTTATGTTGTGAATGAAGGACTTGTTCTTGAACATGTGTGACAGACCTCCTGTGAACTCCACTGATAAGCTGGGAGCTCAATGTAATGGGGCAGCAGGTCCTGCAAAAGCAGGCAAGTTCTCCAGGACACAGATATACCTATTACGAATACTTTGTTCAACAACCTGGGAAGGAATGCTAGGAAAAGCATCAGCTATCTAATCATAAACAGCACATGAGAACTTTGGGGCTGGGAAGGACCTCTAGGGGATCTATTTTCCCTGATATCCGATCAGCTGTTTCCTCCATCCTGTTATACAAGCTGCAAAACTTTGTGTACATCCTCGAAAAACTCTTTTAAATGATTAAAAAAGTGTTATCATTTAAATATTTTCTATTCTATCTAAATAATCGTTTTATGATATATATACTACATAAATTATCTATTTGGTAGCATATCTCTTTAGTTACTATATGGTAAACTATGCTTTATTGTTGGAAAAAAATTACTTTTCACAATCTATAAAGACTTCATTATACCTCAATTTAAATGTCTTTATGCTTACTATTATGCATTCTTTATTTTTGTGGATAATACAATTAGAATTTTAAAAGAAAAAGAATTCAGTAAATGACAGAAATGCAAGTTCTTAAAACTATGTTTTAATACAAGGAAACAGTGACTATAAAGGAAGCAATAAATAGGAATTTCTGAAAGGAATTTAGTGGAACCGTAAGTCTATTTTTTCAGATAAAATGTTTATGTAAAATAATTTTATGTTTCTTCCTTGAACTACATCCCCTGTTTAAAATTAAAACACAAATTTAAAATTATAATAGAATTTTATTAAGAAAGTATTCTATATGTCAGTCGTAGTTCCAGCTCATCTTAATTTTCATTTATCCTAACAAGCTTACACCCTTAAAGAAGGGAAATTGACAGTGAAAGAAATTTGCCACAGGAAACACAAGTTTTGGAGTTAACCAGGCTCGTTTAAACATTCATCATCTTTCTCTACTGCAGTTCTAAATTTGGACAAGTTAATTCTCTCTTCTGTGGGAATAATGGGGATATACCTATTTATATGTTTCTGACAAGGATTAAATAATTTATTTAGCATAGTATTTGGCAGACTTAATAGTTGCTCAATACATATTAATTACCACTCTTACTCTGTGAGGAAATAGAAATTGCATTTTCATGGTAGGCTCAGAGTAAGTGCCCAAAATAATTGAATCCATAGCTATTTAACAAGCATTTAACATGTGCCAATATTAAGCACACTTTACATGTATTATCATAGTTAAGGCTCAGAATATACTGCAATACCAGGCATATTATTATTATCCCCATCTCACCTATAATAAACCTGGGGCTTAGAGAAGTAACCTGCTTTGAGGTGGTGCCAGAAATTGGGAGTCTACTTCAGAATCTGACATCAAGTGTTCCTGCTCATGTTTTTACATTCTGTTTATTTAATTCCATGGATATGTGTATGTGTGAATGTGTGAATTCATTTCCTTTTATTGAGGGTCATATTTACCAAGTTTTATTTAACAAAAGACTATGAATTATATGATTATAAGTAAGCATTCATGGAGTGCTTGCTTCCATTAGTTTTCAAAGCTATACTTATCTGTAATCTAAAGAAGGTTAGATTTCAGAACCAAGAATATTAATTAAAGACTTCATAAGTAGTGTTTTGCATGGAAATTTCCTGAGTTAGATGAAAAATATGTTTGTGTGTGCATGTATGCATGTGTGTGTCTGTATATATGTGAGTTAACCTTTTAACTGTTTTTCAGAAATAATTTTAGCTTTACAGAAAAACTGCAGATATTAGAGTTCCATATAAACTCCAATAACTCTCCCTTTAACTTAACATCTTACATAAACATTGCGTATTTTTCAAACCTGGGTGATATGGTTTGGCTGAGTGTCCCCACCCAAATCTCACATTGAATTGTAATTCCCAGTGTTGATGGAGGGACTTAGTGGGAGGTGATTGGATTGCTTTTCTTGTGATAGTGAATTCTCAAGAGATATGATTGTTTAAAAGTGTGTAGCACCTTGTTTGGCCTGATGTGATTATTGTGCATTATGTGCCTGTGTCAAAATATCTCATATACCCATAAAGATATACACCTACTATATACTCTCAAAAATTAAAAATTAAAAAAGAAAGTGTGTAGCACCTCCCACTTCATGCCCTCTCTCCTACTCCACCATGGTGAGATGTACCTTCTTTCCCTTTGCCTTCTGCCATGATTGTAAGTTTTCTGAGGCCTCCCCAGTCATGCCTCCTGTACAGCCTGTAAAACTATGGGTCAATTAAAATTCTTTTCTTTATAAACTACACAGTCTCAGGTGGTTCTTTATTGTAATGTGATAATGGACTAATACACTAAGAAAATTGGCCCGGTGTAGTGGCTCATGCCTGCAATCCCAGAACTTTGGGAGGCCGAGGCAGGTGGATCACCTCAGGTCAGGAGTTTAAGACCAGCCTGGACAACATGGTGAAACCTTGTCTCTACTAAAAGTACAAAAATTAGCTGGGTGTGGTGGTGCATGCCTGTAGTCCTAGCTACTAGGAAGGCTCAGGCAGGAGAATTGCTTGAACTTGGGAGGCAGAGTCAGCTAAGATAGTGGCACTGCACTCCAGCCTGGGCAACAGAGCAAGACTCTGTCTCCAAAATAAAAATAAATAAAAATATAATAATAATATTTCATTAGTATTAGTTAAATAATAGGCTTTATTCAGATTTTACCACTTTTCCCAACAACATCCTTTGGGTGTTCTAGGATCCAGTTTAGAACACCACACTGCATTTATTTTCCACTTCTCCTCCTATTTGTTTTATGACTTTGAGAATTTGAAAAACACTGTTCACCTTGTAGAATGTTCCTCAATTCCTCAGTATTAAACTGGTGTATATGTTTGGGGACAGAAAATCACGGGTGAAGTGTCATCTTATCACATGATATGAAATGTATATCATATCAATATGACCTAATGCTGGTGATGCTAACACTGATTACATGCTTACTGTATGTTTTCTAGGTTTCTCCACTATAATGTTACCATGTTTTTCCTTCCTATTCTCTATTCTTTGGATAGAAATCAAGTCTGGCTGATATTCAAACAGAAGGGAATTCAATGTCTACACCTGGGGAGGAAGAGTGGGGATATCTACATATATTTATAAATCCTGTATATGGAAACTTTATCACCATTTTTTCTTTATTCAATTACTTATTTATATAAATGTGGACTCATGTATATTTTTTGCGTTTTGGATTAGTATCCAATGCTGCATTAATTATAATGTTCCTTTAATTTTTCCAGCTTTGGGTGATGGGAGCATTTGCAAATGGGTAACTTTTTAAAATGTCCTTTTGTCTGATTGATAGGTATCAATACTGCACCTGTCTAACCAGGATAGGTATCTATACTCCACCTATCGACAAGGTCTCTTCTTTAATAACTCCAGCCTATATGAAGTTTCTACCTTCTTTTTCAAATTTAGCACTGTATTCCATAATTAACAACTCATATGCCATTTTGTTTACTAATTATTTTGATCCATGAAACTTGCTTTGCCAGATACCATCTTGTTTAGTGATCCACCAAATAACAGATCTCTACAAAATACTTCATATTTTCATGATAATGTTGGATACTGTGGAAAGGAGAGGGGGAAAAATAAGACCTATCTTCAAAAAACATAACATTTATTTCAGGGATTACAAATAAAACTCAAAGCAATTTCAGGATAATTTGAGTACTTAATAATAAAAGAACTAACAGTATAGAATTTAGGAAATGAGGGAACAATGCAAGGGTTTTACAAGAACACAGAGAATTTATGGAATAAATACAATGTACGAAGGTTTAAGGATAATGTGATGATCTCATGATTAAGTCAAGTGCAAGGAATGATGAGCTACTTTTAACATTTGAGGACCAGAGCATTATGTCGTTACTTCACAGATTATAATATGGAGTTTCAGAAGGACCTCTGGAAGTAACTTTTATGTAAATACTGAATGACAGCCGGAAAGCAACCTGGAGGATATGGGACTTGTATGCAAGCTTGAGAAGGACTTTCGCAGCAGGAAATCAGAAGGATGCTTATTCTATGTAATGAGGCATCTTTATGTCCTCAAATAAACTATAAAGTGTCTGTAATAGGAACTGTAATGCAACATCATTTAGTACAAAATTGTTTTTAAGGAATCATTCAAATGTCATTGCATGAGTGTGTATCTGCACATGCTTTCCCTGTTTGGTTTATTCGTACATGACCATACACTGTACACAATACATTCATATTTTTCTTTTAATAAAAAAGGATGAGTGCATGTCCTTTGAAGGGACATGGATGAAGCTGGAAACCATTGTTCTCAGCAAACTACCGTAGGAACAGAAAACCGAACACTGCATGTTCTCATTCAAAAGTGGGAGTTGAACAATGAGAACAA
Organism: Sapajus apella; assembly: GCF_009761245.1. NCBI lineage: Eukaryota > Metazoa > Chordata > Mammalia > Primates > Cebidae > Sapajus > Sapajus apella. The sequence goes on from NW_022436945.1 coordinate 18,767,833, forward strand.
ATGGACACAGGAGAGGAACATCACACACTGGGACCTGTGAGGGGTAGGGGGTGGGGAAGTATAGCATTAGGAGAAAACCCTAATGTAGATGATGGGTTGATAGGTGCAGCAAACCACCATGGCAAGTGTATACCTATGTAACAAACCTGCACATTCTATACATGTATTTCAGAACTTAAAGTATAATAAAAAATTAAATAAATTAAGAACTTAAAAGAAATTCTAAGCACTTAGACAGGATCTTAAGATTACCTTCAAATACCCTCTACTTTATATTATTTATTCCCATGAGTGTGGTTAGGACTGGTGAATGTGAGATATACCTCCTAAGGATATATTATATTCTAAGCCAAAAAGAATTTTGAAGATGTAATTATGGTTACTATTAACAAGTTGACTTTGAATTAATTGAAAGTTAGATTATCTATGTGAGCCCAAGTTGGTCACATATGTCTTTAAATTTGTATGTAAATGCCAGATAAGAGAGAATCCAGTGATACAAGCATAAGAAAGATTTAATCTCCCACTGTTAATTTGAAGTTAGAGGAGGAGGCAGAGAAAACAATGTTCCTACTCTCATGGAACTGAGCTAGGTCCTAACTGAGAATCAGGAAAGTGGAGACCTTAGTACTTCAACCACAGGTTGTTGTATTCTTTCAACAAGAATGAACTTTCAAGGGAATTGCTCCTTAAAGCTTCCAGATTAGATTAAGTACCCAAACATCCTATGCTGAACTTACCTATGTGTAGTGCCCTGAACACAGGGGGCATGGAGATTTTTTCTGGGATGTCAAGAATTACATAGGATATGAAAAAAACAAAACAAAAACAAAAACATTTATGATACGAAGCTCCATGATAAAGGTAGTTTAACAAAAGAGAGACATAGAAATATCAAAGCTGCCAGAAATGAAGGATTACAAAAATGGGGGCTATGATTGAATAGCTATTGGTGTAGACAGACAACCTCACAGAGAAGACAGTATTCACATCAACTCTACCCATCTAAGCCTTGGCACTAAGATTACATAACTATGGCCCAACCACAGCCATAGAGGATAAAAAGGACTGAGAATAAGCATTCTTTCAGAATATCCAAAAGGAAGCTTGGAGTGAAAAATTAACATGCGTATCTGGGTTTGTGTATTATGAGTCATCCTTATTTCTACACAGAAAAGGAATGCTTGGAAGGCAAAAATTCAGAATTGATTAAGGACTGTGAAACTTATTGCAAATAAGAAAAACATCATTTTAGCTATACACACAACAAAAATATCACTTTCCTTTATGTGCCAAGCTTGAAGGATAATGCAATGAGGTTGTTGACTCCGTATCAGAAAGGAGATAGTGCACTTATTGCCAGATAGTTGTAGAGAATATCATTTTAGGCACCAGTACGTGGCAATGCAAAGGTATGAGGAAAGAGAACCATCCTGTTTCCATCCAGAAGCATCCTGTTGTTAATTAAAATTAGAGAAAGTAGATACTGATGGATCCATTCCACTGGAGGTATGGCATATAAAGACTTACGTTTGTCCCAAGGAATGCCACCAAATTAGGGATCCTAAATCCTCATTTTACCCAAGGTTGCATTTCCTATGAAAATGAGTTAGGCAATCTAACATTTAGCTTTTTGGTGCTGCCTCAAAAAGGAGATATGCCTTCTAAGCTCTCCTTCTATGTTATCTGTATTAGTTCATTTTCAACTGCCAGTATAGACATACCCAAGACTGGGCAATTTACAAAAAAAAATAAAATAAAATGTTTAATTGAACTTACAGTTCTATGTAGCTGGAGAAGCCTCACAATTATGGTGGAAAGCAAGCAGGAGCAAGTCACATCTTAAGTAGATGGCAGCAGGCAAAGAGAGAGATTGAGAAACTCCCCCTTATGATACTATCAGATCTCATGAGATGTATTTGCTATCACGAGAATAGCACAGAAAACACCTGTCCCCATGATTCAGTTACCTCCCACTGGGTGCCTCCCGCAACATGTGGGAATTCAATATGAGATTTGGGTGGGGACACAGCCAAACCATATCATTATCGTATAGCCATTATGCATAAATTCTGTCCTTCTTGTATACTACTCCATTGGAAGACCAGGCACATTAACCTTTAGCATTCCCTAAGTATCACTGTCTTACCAAGTTTGTTGTTTTCAAAACATCCTAAATGAAATATTTCATTTGCAGATGCAGATAAAGTGGCTACTCTTTAATGGTTAGCTAGGGACTTAACTTCTGGACCTAACAATAGCTTCAAAGACTTTAGCAGTTATTAAGTAAAACAAATCAATACGGAAGGAAATCAATGTTAAAGAGAAAAAAATGAGACATTATTGGACATTTATTCTACCTTAAAAATAAGCAGATGCTCAAAAGCCCCATCACTCGCTGTTGGGAAAAGCAGCAAAGGAGGAAGGACTTACAGAGTGCCTACATAAATTGATTATGAGTAACATATAAACAAGGAACAACAAATTGCAGAAGGCCGTGGGAGGCCTCTGAGGAGGAAGTCCTCTTCATGTCTCATGTTCCGGTTCAGGGTGACCTTGGCTCTGTGACCATAAACATTATGCTCAAGGATGTAAAACCCCTTCGTAGCACTGTGATATAGCCAGACTTGTAGGCTCCTTGTAATGCCTGCGTTCCATCAGCTGTACATAAACAATAAGCTAAAGATAACTACATGTTCTTGTTTTGTGAAGCTCCCAAACTGCCACTGTTTATCAGTCCTTAGAATCACACATCAGTTCTGGTTCACTGATTCAGTTCTGGCTCACTGATTCCCTCCACCATCACTGTCTCCCAACCATTACTCCACCCCTAACCTCCCCTAACCTGTAGATAAAAGTGTTTGTAATCAATAAATAGCATGAATGATCAGAGCGCCAGGCCTTCACTATTTCCTCCAGAGTAATAAAGTGATGGCCCCCTGGTCCCACTTTTTCTCTTAATCTGTCTTTTCCTCATTCCTTTATTGCCACAGAACTTCGGGTACCCACGGGTGATGTAGAGCTGGCTTCATACATTCTGGTGCCAAGCATAGGGCTATGGATCCCTGCATTCTGGCAAACAAGTATGTGGGGCTCATGGATTCCCTACAACTCACCTTTCATCAAAGCAATTTCATGTGTCACAGAACATCAAAAATGTGAAAAGTAGTTATGATCTATTTTCTGTCTTCTAAAATAAATAACTTAAAGAATTGTGTTTTTGTTCTAAGTTTATGCGATTTTCCATTTTGGTTGCATTTGATGAATTTAAAATACTAATTATATGTGCTACAAAGTCTAACAAGAATCTGCACAACTCACGTTTCATCAAAACAATTTCATGTGTCACAGAACGTCAAAAATGTGAAAAGTAGTTATGATCTATTTTCTGTCTTCTAAAATAAATAACTTAAAGAATTGTGTTTTTTGTTCTAAGTTTATGTGATTTTCAATTTTGGTTGTATTTGATGAATTTAAAATACTAATTATATGGGCTACAAAGTCTATTAACAAGAATCTGCACAACTTACAACCATCTCTCTCTTTTCTAAGCTTAACTTCATTGTACTTTTCAGATATTTTGTTTTTTAAAATTGAAAGTTTGTGGAAACTCTAAATCAGGCAAATCTACCCTTATCCAAAAGCATGTCCTCAATCTGTGTCTTTGTGTCACATTTTGATAATTCTCACAATATTTCAAATTTTATTATTATTATATTTGTTATAATGATCTATGATCAATGATCATTGATGCTACTACAGTAATTTTTGGAGGACACCATGAATTGCACCCATCTACAGTGACCAAGTTAATAATAAATGTTGTCTATGTTCTGCTCCACTAGTGGGCCATTCCCCCCACCCCCATCTCTCTCTCTGTCTCTTGCTTTTAGCCTCCCTATTCCCCAAGACATAGCAATTTAAGATTAGGCCAATTGATAATCATTCTATAACTTCTAAGTGTTGAAGAGAAAGGGAGAGCCACACTTCTCTCACTTTAAATCAAAAGCTAGAAATAATTAAGTTGAATGCGAAGCACTTCAATAGCCTGAGGTGAGCTAAAAGCTAGGCGTCTTGAGCCAAACAGTTAATCAAATTGTGAATGCAAAGGGAAAGTTCTTCAGGAAATTAAAAGTGCTGCTCCGGTGAACCCCCAATGAGAGCAAGAAAGTTTTACTCATCTGGATAGAATATCAAACAAGCTGCAACATTCTTGAAAGCCAAAGCCTAATCCAGAGCAAGTCCCTAACTTTCTTCATTATATGAAGGCTGAAATACATGAGGAATTGGCAGAAGAAATATTTCCAGAGGTTAACTCATTAGATTTAAGGAAAGATGCTATTTCCAGAACATGAAAGGGCAAGGTAAAACAATAGTTGTTGATGAAGAAGCTACAGCAAGTTATCCAGATCTAGCTAAAATAAGTGATAAAGCTGGGTACACTAAATAACAGGCTTTCAGTGTGGATTAACTATCTTACGTTGAAAGAAAATGCCACCTATGACTTTTATAGCTAAAGAAGAGAATCAAAGCTTGGCTTCAAAGGATAAACTGATTCTCTTGTTAGGGTCCAATGCAGTCAGTGAGGTCGAAGACAATGATCATTGACCATTCTGAAAATCCTTGGGCACTTAAGAATTATGTTAAATTTACTCTACCTGTGCCCTTTAAGTAAAACAACAAAATTTTGATGACAACACTTCTGTTTATAGCATGGCTTGTTGAGTATTTTAAGCCCGCTGTTGAGACCTACTGCTCAAAAAAAAATTTTTTTAATGAGTTCTTTCAAAATATTCCTGCTCATTGACAAAGCACCTGGTCCTCCAAGAGCTTTGATGAAAATGTAGAAGGAACTCAATCTTGTTTTTATGACTGCTACCACAACATCCATTCTGTAGCTCATGAATCAAGGAGTTATTTTGACTTTCAAGTCTTATTTAAGAAATACATTTTGTAAGGCTATAGCTGCCATAGTTAGTGATTCTTTTAATGGATCTAGGCCAAGCAATATAAAAGCTTTCTGAAAAGGATTCACTATTCTAGATGTCATTAAGAACCTTCATGATTCAATGGAAGGAGTAAATATAGCAACACTGACAGGAGTGTGGAAGAAGTTGATTCTAACCCTAATGGATGAATTTGAGGGATTCAAGACTTCAGTGGAGAAAGTGACTGTGGAAATAACAAGAGAACTAGAATTAAAAGTAGATCTGGAAGATACAATTGAATGGCGGCAGTCCCATGATAAAATTTGAACAAATTAGGAGTTGCTTTTTATGGATGAATAGAGAAAGTGGTTTCTTGAGATAATATCTACTCTTGGGGAAGATGCTGTGAACATTGGAACAATGAAGGATTTGGAAAGTGAGGTCCAAAAACTAACACTACTATATCAATTAGATTTTATAGAAATGCAGAATTTTAGGAGTGACTGGAGACTTGTTGAATAATAATCTTCATTTTTAAAAACATTTCCAGATGAAAGTTGAAAAACACTTATACATTAGTATTCTTGGCATATCAATGTAAACTGTCGTTTTTCCATTCCTCAATCTAGCCTTCAATTTGTGACATGCTGGTTTCTCTGTTATCATTTTTATATCACTGAGTAATTATCACATATAAGCATTTTTTCTGAGTTCTACAAATTCAGTAGCATATAAACAAAATACTCTGCTCCTATAAACCTCAACATTCTCAGAAGGGTGTGACTAAGCCAATTATCTGATAAGTTGAAAAATATGATTATAAAATGAGTCAAGAAAATTTTTACTGTCAATTCGAATTTTTACTGACTACTGTAAAACAGTTAGTATGTTAGGTGGTGACATAACATACTAAGCAAAGTATTTTGTACAAAAGGGAGAGAGAGAGAGAGATGGTGGCTGTACTTTTAGATAGGGTAGCTAAGGAGATTATTACTAAATGGATGATATTTTAAGAAATTCCTGTAGAAAGTGAGACAGTAAGCTAAAAGGACATCTGGGAGAGAAGAAGTAAATGTGATGAACTCTTTGGTAGTAAGGTTGGTATCTATGATTAATTCTACCTACCTGGGAAGACAAGTTATAATATAAAATATTAGGGAAAATGCTGTTATTTGGGTGACTATTAATTTCAGTTATTGTGTTAACTAGTTTGTATATATTATTTCTTTTTTTGGCCATTTATAGGATTTTATTTATATAATATTCTTAAAATAACAAAATTATAGAAATAGAGAACAGATTAGGGGTTGCAAGAGGTAAAAATGGTGAGAGGAAAGGGAAGTGGTGTGGTCATAAAAAGGCAACAGGATGGATCTTTGTATCAATGGAAATGTTCTATATCTTGACTATGTAAATATCAACATCTTGGCCGTGATATTGAGCTAAAGTTTTTTGAGATGTTATCATTGGGGAAACGGAGTAGAGAATACATTGAATCTCTTCATATTATTCATTATAACTGCCTACAAATCTACAATTATCTTTAAAAAAAAGTTTTAATTATTAAAAAAAATCTACTGCCTAGAAATATAATCATTTTTTTCTGAATGCTGAATTCTGCTCCACTTAGTTACATAATTATGTTTGTGCAAATTCCATACTATCTTGATTACTGTGGCTTTATTGTATAAGTTTTGAAAGCTGGCAGTGTAAATGCTCCAACTTGGTCCTTATTTTTCAAAATTGGTTTGGCAATTCTTTTCCCATTGCATTTTCATAAAATTTTAGGATCATCTGATCAATAGCTACAAAAACTATGCTGGATTTTGATAGGGATTATGTTAAATCTATAGCTCAATTTGGGAAAAATTGGCATTCTTTTTTTTCGAATCCATATAAGTGAACTATTGTTCGATTTACTTAGATTTTTAAAAATTACTCTTAGCCATATTTTATAGTTTCCAATATACACGTTTTACTGTTATTTCTTAGAATGTGTTCATATTTATTCTTTTTTGTTTGTTTGTTTATTTTATTGCATTTTAGGTTTTGGGGTACATGTGAAGAACATGAAAGATTGTTGCATAGGTACATACATGGCAGTGTGATTTGCTGCCGTCCTCCCCTTTACCGATATCGGCATTTCTCCCCATGCTATATTTCTTTCAATGCCATGACAACTTTATTGGGTAAACGTCTAGAGGAAACTGAGTCTCAGAGAAATTAAATAACTTGCCAAATTTTACACTGCCTGAAATAGATGAGTCAGCATCTAAATGCAAGTGCATCTATCTCAAAAGCTTCTGTTCTTTACTTCTCTCTTTGCAGCCCCTTTGTAACCAGTATCATACTGAATCTGGTAGCAAACAGAAAGCCAATTATCTGAAAAGGTGAAAAGTATGATTATAAAATGAGTCAAGAAAATTTTTACTGACTTCAATCATTTCCAGAGCATATAAAAGAAGATAAATAAATGATCCAAATATAATACTAACTGTATTATCATTTTTAATCAGAAATTTGTGCATTGCAGTGCAAGAAGAATCACTTCGAGCATTTTTATTTCCAAAACCTTATGTTACTTCTCCACCTCATGGTTTTAGATTCATTACATCAGTTTTGTGGCTCAGAGATTTGTTTTATAAGCAAAAGTTTTATAAACAATTCTGAGACACAATAAATATGTAACAATAACTGAGGTTAACTTTTTAAAGAAGCTGATCAAAATCACCTAAAAGCAATTCACCTGAGGGGAAATTAACTTACATAAGATTAGTTGGGATTCTAGCTGGCATTCTTTTCTTTTAGGGACGATACATCTGCTGATAAATAAGCTAAATTACCTTTGTAAACTCTTTATCAACTCTGACCTAGGTAGTTTGCAATTTCCTTTGCAGTGTGTTTCCAGATAGTGCCGATTGAACAATATCAATCTTATAAATTGCATTTCCACATAATATTTGAAAGGATATGTGAATGTGACCAAGGAATAAAAATGATCCTGCACATCAGAAAGAGAATTAACAGGAGTTTGGAAGAACTAAACTCTATTTAGCAAAGGTTAAATATATTAAGCATGTATTTGCTCTACTTAATTTATTCAATTGTCTAAGTGTCTTAATTTTTCAAAAGCTATATGACATGACTTGTATTTTATGGAGGCCTCTGTCACTTCTGATTGTATTTGAACTTTTAAATCAAAGTTCTTGAAGAAAAATCTGCTTTAGTATAAATTCGCATTGTGAATGACAACTTGACAAGAAATATCAGAATTGTGAAGTTTTGAGGATACTGTCACAAAGACTATCTTTGAAACTAGACAAACAATAGTGATATTATAAAGAAGGTCACTTACTGTGATTTTTGGAATTAAAACTTATCCAAGAGTATACACTTCTACCATGTATAGTGAAAGCAATTTATTGCTGCTTTTCAATATTGGAAAAGAAAAAGTTCATGCTGTCATTGATTGACCTTTAGAAAGAAAAATAGCTGGCTTATGGGTAATAAGAAAGCAATATTTTTTTTCTTACCTTTACAAGTAGATTGTTCGTTTTTGTCTGTTGCTTAGTTTTTCCCATAATTTTATTATAATCTGACTGGTTAAACCAATCGTTGCCAATTCATATTATCATATGGAAATAGAAGGCTTTCGGTGCAATACTTTTTTATACTGAAAATCTTGAAGAAAAAATTAAGTGAAAAGATTTTTAAAAATCTGAGTCATTAAATTTTTCTCATTTGATTAAACATTATGATGCATAATAATATAATAATTATTATCATTTGTTCTTTTATAAAATGAAAAGCCTGATTGCAAAAGAGCAATACCCTTGGATACCATTGTAGTTATAATAGTAACTTTCTATTGTTCCACTTTGGTAAAAATATACATATGTATGTATGTATGTGTGTATATATATATATATATATATATATATATATACACACATACATATGTATATATCACATAAAGGCGGGAATTGATACAAATGTTTATCTAATAAATGATCACAGTGATGGTCAGGTTTTACAATGGAATAAGAAATTATTGTAACAAAAGTATGGCTTTTTTAAATTCAAAAGTATCCTAAAATTTATTCTCTTTCATGTTCATATTTTGATCTTCACATCTTTTGTTATACCATACAATCTATGGAGTACTAAATAAGCAAAATCACTCAATGATGCCATGCTACCTTAGGATATTTTCTGAAGACCAATTTTAGCTTTATATTTATCTGGTTACATTAGTCATGATAATATGTTACTTTTATGCTTTTATGTTCCATAAATCAGCTGTTTTAACAAATAAAATGTCAAATGTATTTATTTCTTGAACACTAATTTTACTTGTACAATGTTGTTCTCAATTCCTTGGCTCTCCTGGTTCATTTGCTTTTTGAAATTTAGGACTATGAGTTTAGTGAGCTTTTAGCATAATAAAGATGACATTTAAAAATATAAATCTAGTGCTTAAAACATTTCCACTAGTCAATGATAAATAAATGTGCTTCATTTCATTTTTAAAATTAGGGTTTAATGATGATATATTTAATAATGACATCTTCCATACGTTAATTTGTGCCAGTTGGTATAGAACCATTCAGTGCTAGATCCTTTTTCAAAAGCTCTCCTAGATTTTAAGTTTAAATTAATTGAGTTAAGCTTGAGTTAATTCTTTTGAAATCATTGTGCTTTCTTTCTTTAAAAACGGAAATCTAAGCATCTTCTTATATTTTATTTACATTCTATGTTATTATGTGATGTGTATATATATATATATATATACATATATTTCTTTTTTTTTAAATTGCGTTTTAGGTTTGGGGGTACATGTGAAGAACATGCCAGATTGTTGCATAGGTACACACATACAGTGTGATTTGCTACCTTCCTCCCCTTCACCTGTATCTGGTATTTCTCCCCATGCTATCTCTCCCCAGCTCCCCACCCGACACTGTCACTCCACTATTTCCCCCCGACAGACCCCAGTGTGTGATGCTCCCCTCCCTGTGTCCATGTGTTTTCATTGTTCAGCAACCACCTATGAGTGAGAACACGCAGTGTTTGATTTTCTGTTCTTGTGTCAGTTTGCTGAGAATGAGGGTTTCCAGGTTCATCCATGTCCCTACAAAGGACATGAACTCATCATTTTTTATGGCTGCATAGCATTCCACGGTATATATGTGCCACATTTTCCCTGTCCGGTCTATCGTCGATGGGCATTTCGGTTGGTTCCAGGCCTTTGCTATTGTGATAAATATTTTAATGTTCCTCCTTTTAAGTTCTGCAAATAGCTCTGTGATTGCTAGCTATAGACACAGCTTTTACTGCAGCTAATGTTCAATAGCCTGTACTTCCCAATCCAAAAGGGTTCAATAGATTGTATCAGTGACAGCATGACAGCAGCCTTCTATGATAGGGAGCACCTCCTGCCTAGTTTATTCAAACTTCACTATCAGGGCCAAGGTCTGATTGTAGGGCACTCAATGCCAAAGTTAAAAAGTAATCTAAAAGATAATACTGTACTTTGATTTGCCCATACGATTCGGCAGGACATGCTCCACTTAGCACCTCTAACCTAGGAGTGCTTTGGGCATGATATTCTTTATATTTGCCTTCAATTTCCCTTCTGTATTATGAAAAGAGAAATAGTAAAAGAGTGTTTGTATGGGCATGGTTATTTTTGCATCCAATTGTAGTCCATCTTTCTACAGGGTATCTATGGAAGACAGATTTTTTAATAGCCTATTTAGAGATTTTCAACACAATTTCAAGGGTATGCATTGCCACATGACTTTCTGTCAGACTGAAATGTAAGCAATATCTTTATTAGAATATGGCAAGTAATATCATTTGTAGTAACAGATAAATTCTAATATTTCCCCTGGATTATCTCAATAAAAATGTGTTTCCCATTTAATACATTGTCCTATGTGCTTTGGAAGAAAAGGCATCCATGGGCCCAGGACCTTGGTCTACACAGGGCCAAGATTTTACCATCTTGTATTCCACCCTCCTAAATGTGTTTAGTGACCTCTTCAATCAAGCAACACATGAAGAAAAGAGAGTCAGTTTTGTCAGAAAGAAGTTTTTGTGGGACAGTCCTAAAAGTGACACATCACATTCTATTGATCATAGAAAGGTAGCCACATGGTCACACCTAGGAATTAGAGATACAATACAGTTCAGTCAAGTACCCAATTTATTTTCATGGACCATTTCTATAAAGTAGTAGGAATCTCTGTTTTGGATTTTATACATGAGTTTTCTATGTGGCATATATGTTTGTATAATTTTTATATCCTTCTTTAACTTTGTTCAGATTTAACCAGATCTCTTGAGATCTGTTAAAAACAATAGTGTTTTCCTTCTGGGTAACAGGAAAAAGTACTGACATTCAGTGATAAGAAATAGTTCAAAGGTATCTCTTAATTATTTATAAATATCTTCACAATCAGGCCAGGCACAGTGGCTCACACCTGTAATCCCAGCACTTTGTGGGGCTGAGGTAGGTGGATCACCTGAGGTCAGGAGTACAAGACAAGCCTGGCCAGTGTGGGAAAATCCCATCTCTATTAAAAATACAAAAGTTAACTGGGTGTGGTGATGTATGCCTATAATCCCAGCTACTTGGGAGGCTGAAGCAGGAGGATCTCTTGAACCTAGGAGTGGAGGCTGCAGTGAGCTGAGATCACACCAATGCACTCCAGCCCAGGTGACAGAGTGAGACTCCATCTCAAAAAAAAAAAAAAAATCTTCCTAATCAGATCATAACATGCATATGCAGATAACTGTATTTTTATAAAATAGTAAAATTTTTATATATAACTTTAATAGTATCTTCCCTGAACAAAAATGAGAATAATATGTTTAAAATTTATTTATCTGGAAGACATGTTTCACAGGGTATTCTATAATTGGCAGCATAAAAAATGCATACTACATTTACCATCTTAAATTGTACTTATTTTTCATGGATTTTTAAACTAAATAAAAGGGAATTATTATATTCAAATATTTTTCATGTTGGACAGAAAAGAGCTGGTTTAGATATCTAATGCAATTATAATATCTACTATTAAAGTAAAAACTATATTTTATAATGAATTAATTACTAATGTTAATAGTGGTAAAAAGCAATTACACACACATTAATAATTTTAGTTAATATTTATTGAGCACTTGCCATGTACTAGTTATTGTACTAAATTATTTACTTACCTTATCTAATTTAACTCCTCAGCTATTATACTAAGTAGATACCATTGTTGTAATATAAAATCGTTATTGAAAATTATAATTATTGCTATATACAATTAAGAATGAGGTTCCTCATTTTTCTCAGAGTAAAAGCAAGCAGCTATGCATCGGCATATAACAACACACACAGTGTTGAACACTGAAAATTACTTGATCACACCTTTTCTTCTACCTTTCTCTTCCTCCATTACAGAATCTCTGGCCAGCTTGCACATGTCAAAGCAATCCAGGTATCTCTTGTGTACTACTTGGAGCAACTACTTGGAGCAACCTTAGCAAAAAACAATGTGTAGCTTCTATGCTCTTCTGTTTCTATTCTTTGCTCATATTAAGCTAGCATCTGCTTAATGAGGCCCACACTCACCATTGTATTTACAGTTTTAAGCTACTCGCTCTCTTCCATTGTTCTAACCTTGTCCTTCTCTATTTTTCCTTTATGACTTGTCACCTTCTAGCATATTGTGCTATAGCTGAGAAATCTTCTGCTAGAACTGAGATTGGCAAATTACCTTTGATAGGCCAAATTCAGCCCAACTCCCGTTTTTTCTTTGTAAACAAAATATTATTGGAACAAGGCCGTGCTCATTCAATTATGTATTATCTATGGCTGCTTTTGTGATACAGTGGCCAAATTGAGTAGTTGCAACAGCAACTGTTGACCTGCAAAGCTGAAAATATTTAGTCTATGTCTTTTCACGGAAAAATGTGCTGACACTTGTCACAATATAAATTGCAATAGGCAAGAGGATTATTGTTTGTTCATATCTGTATTCTAATGTTTGAAAACCAAATTAAAAGTTTTTGAATAAATTAATTATTTAGCCCATTTTTCTCTATTAAGCACCTATACACTAATACTATTATAAATACTTTGTCATATCTCAACATAATGGAGGAGGAAGATTTTAAGGCAGATAAAATAACAAAGTAGAAAAATAATTTTAGGTACAGTAGATTCATCACATAACTGGAGAGACATATTTGACTATTTTTTTTTAATGCTAGAGTTTGCTGCTGAGAAACTCTTCTGACATATGGATCTTGACTTTTCCCACCACAAAATCATAGTCTTTTAAAGTCCAGCTAAAGGCTCATCTTTTTCTTTTCAATTCCTTTTTCAATTTCTTTAATCTAAATTGTGTAGGATCAGTTTTAATTTCTCTATCCCCTAGTAATTCCAGTATTAGAGTGAACATTTAGTTACATGCTAATTCAAAATCCCTGATAGCAAAGGTTTTACAGATATAGATACAGTAATTCTGGCAAATTACATTAAAAAATCTGGCGTGAACACAGAGAGGGGAGCATTACACACTGGGGTCTGTTTCGGGGGCTAGGGAAAGGACAATGGGACACGAGGAGGTTGGGGAGGGATAACATGGGGCAAAATGCCAGATATGAGTGACAGGGGAATGCAGACAGCAAACCACATTGCCATGTATGCACCTATGCAACAATCCTGCCTGATCTGCACATGTACCCCAGAACCTAAAGTACAATTTAAAATAAAAAATGCTGCCTTCCTGAGTGCAAGAAGTTTGTCTTACTTTTCTTAGACCACAACACCCAATACTGAACTTTAAATTCCGGGTTCATCTGTAAGCATTTGATTTTATTTTAGTTTATAAAACCATGCTAAAAATAATTTAGAACCTGCTTGTTACCTATTTGTATATATAGAATAGTATACTTGTTATTTACTAAAGTAGTAAAAGTAGCTAATTTTTTTTTAATCATTAGAAATTTCTCCAAAAGAGAACTTCTCAAATACCCAGCTCTCTCTTTCTTTATCCCAGGTGTAAATATTACATCTGTCCCTTTGACACTCTACTTTATTTCAGACAATATTAGAAAGTGTTGACATGTGAGAGGTGGATACCAGTTTTTGTTTGAAAACCATCCAACTTCAGAGAGGAGGTATTATTGCAAATAATTAGAGGAGGGAATTAAAGTCACAATTTACAAAATCAAAATTAATTTTTAACTCCACTATAACAGGTATTGTAGTCATTAATTTATTCATTTGCTCAATAAGCATCATAAATATCCATTTGTGCATACCTCACTGAGAGATTCCTTAAATACAAAAGTAACTAACATTTGATCCTTTCCATAAAGGAGCCAACAGATCTGGAGATGTGAGCAGATGTAGAGCTACCCATAAATTCATATTTGAATTCCACATTCTGAAGAGTGTTTGCAAGGTTTACATGGACTCGGTTCAATCTATACAAGCAAATATTTTACACCTAAGTTGGTTCTTTTTTGTTTGTTCTTTGTACTTATACATGAGGATTAACTTTGTATGTTTTTTCTAGTTTCCTGTTGTTTCATCAGTTTCTTTAAAAAGTTCTGAAAAACAGTTTCTGGAAGTTTCTATTTAAAGAAAAAAACCCAGAAAATATCTTCCACTTTTAAGAAAATTCCTAACACTACCAAAGTATAATCTGTTAATGAAAGATGTTTAAAATTTTTTCCTTTTGTGAAAATGATTTATCACAAAAAATTCTTAAGCAGCAAACATTCTTCTGAAATATTTGACATTGCCTTAATAAACAGTACTTTATTAGATGTTCAAAACCATTCTGAATGAATAAATCCTGAAAAATAATGAACAACAATTTATCATGTAATACGCACTTGACTCACGGCTTGACATATTTGCTCTAACTGGTGGGCACTTCTACATATAGCTTCATTCTTTGTTATCTCATTTCCTTCCAAAGTCTGTTGAATATTATCTTAGAGAGACCCTCTGGGAATATTCTATATATGAAGACAAACCAGGTCCCACTGACCCTTGTAATACATTCCCCTGTATTATTTATTCTCGTATCCTTAGTACTCTGAATATTCTCTCTTCTGTCTATTGTTTACTTATCACTCCCAAACCTAGAATAGTGTTTTTATGAGGAGCAAAGATTTTTATCTGCTTTTATTTCTGCTGTTTTCTTAACATATCAAATCGTGTCTAACATAAAGTATGTATTTAAGAAATACCTTTTACTTACACTACCAATTGCAACTTTCTAAAATGCTGGAAAAATGACTGAACGATATTTTAGTTTTTCTTAACTAACTTTTTGTCATTTACTCCATGACTCTTAAGTGTACTGTATGTGAATAAAATATTATTTAACTTTAGCTATTAATTTTAGGTTATAACTGGCTTTGTTAACTCCTATTTGAAAGCAATAAAATGAAATGTAAATACTTCAAAGTGTTGCCTTATCTCTTTATAGGTGACTTGAAACCCAATAATTAATTCAACATTTATTAAGAATATTGATACAGCATGTTCTCACTTATAAGTGGGAGCAAAACACTAAGTACACATGGACACAAAGAAAGGAAAATCAGACATTGGGGTCTATATGAAGGTGGAGGGTGGGAGGAGGGTGAGGATCAAAAAACTACCTGTTGGATACTATGCTTATTACCTGAGTGATGAAATAATGTGTACACCAAAATCCTATGACATGCAGTTTACCTATATAACAAACTTGCACATGTACCCCTGAAACTAAAATAAAAGTTATAAAAGTGAATATTGTTGTATCATTTTTACAAATTCTTGTGAAATATCTAGAGGAGATAATATCATTTTTCATAAAGGAATACCAATACATAATGTTTTCCTTTTTCTTTTGCCCTTAAATTATTTAACTAATGGAAATTTAGAGAAAATTAACAATTTAATTTAAAATGTTATTTAATAAAATGCTACCTAAAGGTTCAGGATTTTTAGGGCACTACAAAGATACTTCTTTTAGATTAAGGAAGAGTAACTGCAGCTTAATGCACGCATATCACCAGCTCTTCCTGTGATGCTTCCATTTTCCTTATTCATTTTTATTTTTATTTTTCTCAAATTTATTTATTTATTTATTGGCAGGGTCTTACTCTGTTGCCCAGGCTGAATTGCAATGTTACAATCATACTTCATAGCAGCCTGGAACTCCTAAACTCAAGTGATCCTCCCACTTTAGCCACCCCAGTAGCTGGGACTATTGGTGTGCACCAGCATGCCTGGCTAATTATTTCTATTTTTTGGTAGATAGAGTGTCTCACTTTGTTGTTCAGGCTGGTCTCAAACTCCTGGCTTCAAGCAATCCTCCTGCCCCAGGCTGCCAAAATGTCGGGATTACGGGCATGAGCCACTGCACCTGGCTCCCTTCTTTTTACTTTTGTAAAGTAATGGGGCAATTTCAGCACAGAGGAGTATGAATCACACAAAACCTAATGACCAAATAGTATTTAATTTTTTTATATACCTATCCACAGAATCTTGTAGAGAAACCATGCATCTGACTACCTGGAAGGAGCATTCTAGGTACCCCATGTAAATTATTGCTTCAATTAGAGCCCTGGGCTTATTAGATCAGAGAAGGCTCTTGGCTCCATGTGGTTGCAACCAACCTGTTAGGCAACCACCGGGCTCAAGGAGCTGTCTTGGAGCAATCAAATATTGTTCTTGAATATATAAAACAAAAAGCACAAACAATTTTAGAGGACAGTGGTAAATATGAAAATTTGAGGTCATTCAATTATTCATTGATTAAACAAATGTTTTTGAACCCCTGTTACATACCAACTATTATCCTAAATACTGGAGATAGAACAGTAAATGAAACAAAATGTAAATTCAGTGAATCCGTAAATAAGCATTCTAATAAAAAGAGAAAGATTAACAAAGAAATAAATAAAATATCTAGTATGTCAGAGGGTGATTTAAACAAGCCAAGAAATAAACTGAGTGGAATAGGAGTATAGGGAGTACAGAAAGTGGGGTGTTGCCTCATAGACCAAAAAAATATATCAAGATTTGACGTTGGGAAATTAGGCATGACCCAGGAGACCTGGGATTTCTGTGATATTTCATATTAATGGATAAAAGGAGTAATGGAATTGACATTTATGATTTTTTTTTTCATATCAGATATTGAAGATGAGGTTGTAAGTGTTGGAGGAAAGTTGGGCAGCGGTGGACCTGCAGAAACACACAGAGTTCTGAGAAATCTGCCTAATTTACCAAATGAACATGTTAAACCAAAGAAAGGTCAAGTGTATTTAGAGCAGGCAGAGCTACTGCACACCTTCTTGGTTGCTCTCAATGGAGGAGGGGTTAAGTGTAGGGAGGCAGCCTCATCTGGAGCACATGTGGCTCTGGGACACTTTGGAGATCTCTTGATTGTCAAAATAAACAGTTGGGTTGGAAAGTTGAATGGAACATAGAAAATATAATTAAGCAAATATCTAAAATCTAGGAATATAGAATTTGCAGATTTTGTCTCCAGGTTCTGCCAGCGTGAAGAAAGTGGGTGTGATTTGGGAAGTTGAAATATTTAAAACAATGACTGCTATGGAAAATGTGGAAATGCCAGATCTAATATCTTGTCAGTGGTTTCCATCATCTTCAGTTGATCACAGACTTCATGATCCAAAGAAACTGAGATAAACATTACTGGTTTTCTGTGATTTCCTGAAACTCCTGAATTTTTAGGATATTGGCAGTTTTCAGTGACCTCTTTTCTTTTCTTTTCTTTTCTTTTTCTTTTCTTTTCTTTTCTTTTCTTTTCTTTTCTTTTCTTTTCTTTTCTTTTCTTTTCTTTTCTTTTCTTTTCTTTTCTTTTTTTTTTGAGATGGAGTTTTGCTCTTGTTACCCAGGCTGGAGTGCAATGGTGCGATCTTGGCTCACTGCAACCTCCACATCCTGGGTTCAAGCAATTCTCCTGCGTCAGCCTCCTGAGTAGCTGGGATTACAGGTGCACACCACCATGCCCAGCTAATTTTTGTATTTTTGGTAGAGACAGGGCTTCGCCATATTGACCAGGATGGTCTTGATCTCTTGACCTCGTGATCCACCTGCCTCAGCCTCCCAAAGTGCTGGGATTATAGGCATAAGCCACCGCGCCCAGCCAGTAACCTTTTCTTCTAGCCCCTCCACATATTTTGTAAGCATCCAATTCCCTGTATTATATCCTTTCCTGCCTGAAATATATATAATTAAGTTTGTTTGCTGTTGAGTCAACCGTGACTAATATGGCAGTGGGGTTTAACTTAACAACAGAAAATCAGCAGAATGAGACAGAAGTAAAGAATATCACGTTGACTCTGATGAAAGAGAGGACATTACCCCTTTCCTGATAACATTTATTTTCCCAGAAAGCCCAATGTTCTACTTCATTTCTTATCACAGCTTTATATCTGTGTCTTCAAGATAAGCTCCTTTATTCTAGCCCATTTGAATGTTTTTTAAAATTTATTGCTATGTTAATTGGCTAGAGTTGCATAATAAATTATCACAGATTGGGTGACTTAACCAATAGAAATGTATTTTCTCAACCTTCTGGAGACAGAAGTCCAAAATCAAGGAATGTCAGAAGGTTTGGTTGCTTCATGAGGGAACGTTCTGTTTCAGGGTGTTCTTAGCTTGTCAATCACCATATTCTCCCTTTATCTTGACATTGTCCTCCCTCTGTGACTTCCTGTGGCCAAAATTCCTTTTCTTAAAAAGACATCATACATTTTGAATTATGGTTCTACCTTTACAACTTTATTTTAAGTTAATTACCTTTTTAAAGACCCTATCTCGGAATATAGTCACATTCTAAGTTACTGGGAGTTAAGACGTCAACATATAAACTTCAGGAGTGACGAAATTTAGCCTATTACAGTTACTAAAATAGTATTTATTCTGAAACCCCAGAAAATTACTCTCAAGACATAGAATAATATTTCTCATTAAAACGCATTTATAGAATCCTTATCATGGTCCAGGATCTCTGCACAGTATTTATAAAATTTACAAAAAAACCATAGAAAGTCATTATATTTTTATCTCCATTTTATAGGATATTCAATTAAGGGTCTGAGATGTTAGGTAACTGGCCCCATTTCATGTACCTACTCATATATCAGTTAACAGTGAGCTAATTTGTATGGTTGTACATGGGGCAGGAAGATGTGGAAGATATATTTTCAGAGGTAAAATAATAATAGCAATGATTAATTGAAACCAATGATTTCAATAAATTCCACTCTTAGAATCTGAAAATAGTATGTTGTCATACATAAAAATTATATTGCTGTTGAAAATTATGTTTTTTCATTTGTGTATTTTTGTGTTTTTGCTTCTTGTTCTTTGGCTTCCTACATATCTGTCAACATAATTTTAGAAATTCCCATGCCACAGCTGTGATTTTGATGTGTTGATGTTGATAATCGGGAAAATGTCAACAGTGAATTTACCAAAAGGCCTAAATTCATCTTATAGAGTCAATATTGATGTATACTGCTATAAGAAATGTGTTAGTTTGAAATAATAGGATTTTTTAAAAATTTTATACAATTCTCTTGGAAGAATTTGGTCTGACTGAGCCAAATTGGGTAGAAAGCAATAAGTTGCAAAGACAGAGAGGAAGAGAGACAGAGAGAGAGAAAAAGTTTCTGCAGTTCAGTATTTCCAGAAATAGTGGATATTTGTTTTCACAATGATTTATTTGGTATCATAGTAAGTGAAACTGCTAAAGAATCCTCAGATTTACTAAATAAAACAAAACTTACCTATATAATGAGCACCTTGACTTAGAAAAGGCAGAGGCTCAACAAAAACTATCTTCACTCAAAAGTTTACTCTGTGAATAGAAAGTCTCCAAAGTTAGTAATTCACACAAAAACTATAGGAATCACTACAAAAGATATTTGAATTTTTATTTTCAATGTTTCACTAATACATTTGTTTTGAGCAAGTTATTAGTCTGGTTACTTGAGCCAGTTCAAATATATGACATAACGATTTTGTGCCCAGCATCTTGTTCGATACCAGAAGAAATGCAAAGAAAATCTACACTTCAGTGATCACCCACAACTGAGTTAACTGTCTTCTCAAGTCCAAGATGAAATAAGTGAAGAGATTAGTTTAGTTTATTAACACAATAAACTATCACTTTGGGTAACTTTAGTAGTAACAAAAAACCTCTCCAACCCTTTTGATAAAAGACCTTTTTATACCCTTTTTCCATGAATTCTAGATTTTGAAATATTTTCTAAAAGAAGTGGGCTTCTACTCTCAATGAAAAATAAATAAATTCCTAAATACTTGGAACGTTAATCCTATTTTTTGTTGTTCTTATATTTCTTATAAGAAATGTAAGAATTTATGGAAATTGCACTAACATTAAGAATGAATAAAAAGTGATGTGTATGGATGCCCATGAGGAGAAGCTTTTGGACAACGCGAAACATATGTGAACCCTAAAAGAAAAATAGGTTTTCAGTAAGGGTTGGGCAAGTAATTATGAAAAGTGAATATAATCCCATTGGCCATTATTTTAAGTCATTTGTATATTATTCTGTATGTATAAGAAGCTATGATATTTCCTTCCTGCCGTGTTTGAAGGAAATGCTAGAGACATGGATGGTGATTAAAGGGTAGACTCAGCTTTATCTATATCTTTTCTTTACTGCCAAATGCTTTGCCAGCTCCAAGAGTTAAAGGAATGTCAGCCTCATAGTGGGCCATACAAAGGGGCAAACTGATGAAATAGAAGAGAAATAAAAATCCCATTGCAACATAATTATGGAATCATGTACAAACCTTTAAAGGTTAATGAGCTCTCTAGAGAAGATGAATTATGCTCTGGAAGCTGTTGTCTGCCCATAATCCGTTTTCAACATAATCCTAGTTGTGCCAAGATTTGACATATTACAGGTAATTTGAGGTGAATGTTAACTGTGAAAATAGTAATTCAAGTAATATGAGCTCCACTGATATTAAAAGAAACATCATTTGGTCAAGATATGAAACAGACAAATTTAAAATTCAGTGGCTAGAAAATCCAGAGCACACCTTAATGATCGAAAGTGAAGTAAATGACCAAAGAATTGATCTATGATTTCATTCATTTAGGTATGAAACAAAATGAGACCTATCTCTTCATCCCTCTTTTATATGAATTTCCAAGTACATCATTAAGCAAATTATCACTTTTTAGTTAAATAATGTAATGACAGGAAAAGAAAAATGATACGAAGAAAAAAAAGTTTAGCAGAGCAAATTTGAAACACATAGGTGCTTTAACTGAAAGTAGAGGAATATAGCATGATGTGAGTTTGAGAAGTCCTTTTCTCCTTCGTATTTTCTCTAAGATCACACACTCTATGAGGAGATGAACACTTAACAAGCCCATTTACTAGGGGCAGTCAATTCATTAATTAGGGGAATAAGTTAATGTAAAAATAGTTTGTAAAATTAAATTGGTGAAATTTGTAAAATTATTCTTTCATATAAAAAAGGCAAGCCTCCCAAAAGATTTTTATTTCTTTATGTGCATATATTATCAAATTGTAATAAAACTGTGGGGTTTGCAGAGGATATTTATTATAGAAAAGAAAAAAAAAAAAGCCAAACTTGAATTTCAGACACTGCTGTTCTACTAGCTATAGTTGGCTCAGGAATAAAATCTCCCAGACTTTCTTCTCTGTTAATATTCCATATCCATGTTACCTTCCCTCTGGATCCAGCAGGTATTTAATCTTCTGTATTGCCACTACCAGAGGATAGTTTCAAAACTAGTATTATTTTGTTAGGTGAGGTAATATAATTTCTCTTTGTAAAAATATCCACAGTCTAGACTAAGCACTACCTTTTCGCCACTTTCTTTTTTATAACATTTTTCTCCTACACACAGGAGCTATTGACCACTGAATAGAATTTATTTTGACTTATAACGTACCCAGTATGTTGTAATTTCTTTGTATTCAACAGCTTTATTGATCTATAATTATCATATAATAAACTGCATCTCTCTTAAGTATGCAACCTAATATGTTTTAACATGCTAATATAAAACAATTGCCACAATTAAGAAAATGAATGTATCAATCACCCTGCAAAATTTATTTGTGCTTCTTTCGGGTGAGTGACCTCTTACTTGCCTATTCCTACCAGGCAACCAGGCAACTTCTCATGTGTTTCGGTCACTATGGATCAATTTTTACTTTATGATTAAAATAAATATAATCATACGGAATATATATTTTAAAATCTAGCTTCTTTTACTCAGAATAATCATTTTGAGATTCATCCATAGTCAACACATATTGTAGCATGTATCAATAGTTCATTTCTTTTGATTTGCTGAGTACTAGTTCATTGTATGGATACATTATAGTTACTTTATACATTCACACAACGATGGACATTGCATAATTGCCAGTTTGGGGCTGCTGCAAATAACGCTGCAGTAAATATTTGTTATTCATATATTTTATAGATGTATAAAATTTCATTCCTCATGAATAAAAATCTAGAACTGAAATTGCTGGGTCATATGTTAGATGTACATTTAGCTTTACCAAAGAAAAAAATTAAATATAAAATGATGTAAATAATTAATGTATACAAATTGATGAGTTTGAACATAATCATACACCTGAGAAAAAACAGCCACAATTTATGCCATAAACCACCTATTCATCGCCTTCAATAGGTACTGCTTATGAGGATGATGATGAATATGCTAATAACAATAATAATGTGAATAATATGTCAATAATAATGATTATTAATAATATGCTGATAATATTTAACATAACATCTTCAGTCGGTAAAATGTTTAAGTATTCAGTACAGTATCAGTGTGCTGTATAGTATTCTTCAAGGGCTTACTTATTTTATACCAAAACTCTTTACACTTTGACTAATAACTCCCATTTTCCTTATGCCCATGGAAAATAGCATAATACTGTCTTCTTTTCTGATTTTGACTACTTTAGATTTATAATGTATGTGATATGGTCTAGTATTTGTCTGCCAGTGTCTGGTATATTTTCACTTAGGACATTATTGTCATAACATAATATTCTAACATATGACATGATGTCCTAACATCATATTCACAAAGACAATTTTTGTCTCCCAGTTTCATCTGTGTTGTTGCAAGTGGAAGAATTTCCTTTTCATTAAGGCTGAATATCTTATAGTATGTAAATATCATATTTTGTATTCATTGTATCCATCGTTGGACACTTAGGTTGCTTCCAGGTCTTGGCTACTGTGAAAAATGCAACAATGAACTTGAAAGTGCAGATAGCACTTCAAGATGCCAAATTCTTTATATATATATACAGCAAAAACAGAAGTGCTGGATTACATGGTAGTTCTATATTTTGTTTTTTGAGGAACATCCATAATGTTTTCTGCAGTTGCTGCACCAGTGTACATTTACCAGTTTACTATACCACCAACAGTGTACAAGGATACCCTTTCCTTCACCTATTTGTGAAAATTGGTTATTTTTAATTTATTTGATAAAAACCATACTAACATATGTGAGGTGATTTCTCATTGCCGTTATTATTTACGTTAATCATTCCCCTGAATAATTTTTTTGTCTCTGTAATTTTCCTAAGCAATCAGTGATGTTGAGCACATTTTCATGCATCTGTTGGTCATTCCTATATATTCTTCTTTGCAGAAATGGCTATTCAGTTCCTTTGTACACTTTCAAATCAGGGTGTGTGTTTTAACTGCTGCTTTTGCTATTGAGTTATAAAATTTCCTTGTATATTCTGGATATTAATCATTTGTAAGATATATAGTTAACAAATATTTTATCTTATTTCATAGGTTGACTTTTATTTTGTTGATTGTTTCATTTTCCGTGCAGAGTGTTTTTTGTTTAATGTAATCCCAGTTTTCTATTTTTACCATTGTTGCCTACACATTTAGTGTCTTATAAGAAATAATTGCAAAAATCAGTATTCAGAAGCTTTTTCCTTATATTTTCTGCTAGGAGGATTATGATTTCAGGTCTTATGTTTAAGTCTTCAATGCACTTTGAATTGATTTTTGTACATGCTATGAATAAGGGTCTAATTCTTTTCTTTAGCATGTGGATATTCACTTCCCCAGCATCGTATCTTACAAGGACTATCCTTTTCTCATTGTGTGTTCTTGGTTTTATTGACAAAAATCAGTTGGCTGTGTATGCGTGGGCTTATTTTTGGGTTCTCTATTCTGCAGCTTTGCTTTCTCTCTCTCTTTTTTTTTTTTTTAAAGATGGGGTTTCACCATGTTGGTCAGGCTGGTCTTGAACTCCCGACCTCAGGTGATCAGCCCGCCTTGGCCTCCAAAGTGCTTGGATTACAGGCGTGAGCCACGAAACTCCAGCTTTGCTCTTATTGCTCAATATGACTTTGTATCTTTGTGTTCTTCTGTGGTTCCATAAAAGTTTTACATTTTTTTTCTACCTCTGTAAAAAAAAAAAAAAAAAAATTCACTGGTATTTTGATAGGGATTACATTACATCTGCAGATCCCTTTGGATAGTATGAACATTTTAATAATATTAATTCTTCTAATTCATGAACATAGAACATCTTTCAATTTAATAGTGTCTGATTTAATTTCTTTCATCGCTACTTTATAGTTTACAATGTACCAGGGTTTTTCCACCTTGGTAAAGTTAACTTTTGGTATTTTATTCTTTCTGATGGTAATGTAAATGGGATTGTTTTCTTAATTTTCTTCAGATGATTTTGATTTTGTTAATATATAGAAATGCAACTAGTTCATTTTTATTTGTTGTTTTGAATCCTGCAACTTTGTTGAATTTATCCTCAGGGGTGTTTAGATATGATTATGTTATCTGAAAACAGATATGATTTTACTTTTTCCTTTCCAATTTAGATGCCTTTTGTTTCTATTTCTTCCTTAAATGCTTGGGCTAGAACTTCTAATACTATGTTGAACAGAAATTATGAGAGTAGGCATCTTTGCCCAATACAAATTCTTAGATAAAAATTTGTTTTTCATCATTGAGTATATAATTAGCTGTGAGCTTTTTCATTTACAGCCTTTATTGTATTGAGGTAAGTTCCTTCTACATTTAATTCCTGGAGAGTTTTTATCATGAAAAGGTGTTAAATTTTGCCAAATGATTTTATGCATCTATTAAGATGATAATGCGATTTTCATCTTTCATTCTGTAAATGGTATGTATTACATTTATGGATTTGCATTTCTTGAATGTTGCATCCCAGTAATAAATCCCACTTTGTCATTGTATTAGTTTGTTTTCATAATGCTATAAAAAACTGCCCGAGACTGAGAAATTTATAAAGGAAAGAGATTTAATTTACTCACAGTTCGGGATGGCTTGGGAGGCCTCAGGAAACTTGCAATTATAGCAGAAGGCAAAGGTATCTTCTTCACAAAGCAACAGGAAGGAGAAAGGCTGAGTGAAGTGGGGAGAGACTTGTATAAAACAGTCACAACTCATGAGAACTCTCTCGTTAACATGAGAATAGCATGGGAAACCGCCTTCATGATCCAACTACCTCCACCCGGCCTTGCCTTTGGCATGTGGGGATTATGGAAATTATAACTCAAGTTGAGATTTGTGTGAGGATGCAAAGTCTAGCCATATCACTCATCATATGCTCCTTTTAATATGCTATTGAATTTAGTTTGCTAGAATTTTTAAAAGGATTTTGCATCTGTTTTAAAAGGATATTGGCCTGAAGGTATTTTTGTCATGTCTTTTTCTGGATTTGGTATCACGGTAATATTAGCATCACAAAATAGTTTGGAAGTGTTCACTCTTCAATTTTTTGTATGAATTTTAGAATAACTGATATTAATTCTTTAAATGTTTGGCAGAGGCAAGCTCTGGCAGCTCACACCTGTAATCCTAGCACTTTGGGAGGCCTAGGTGGAAGAATTGCTTGAGTTTAAGAGTTTGAGACCAGCCTGGAAAATATAAGGAGAGCTTGTCTCTACAAAACAAAATCAAAATCAAAAACAACAGCAGCAACAACAACAGAAACTAAAAATAAACAGCTAGGCATTCCTGTAGTTCCAACTATTCTGGAGGTTGGGGTGGGGGGATCACTTGAGTGTGGGAGATCAAGGATGAAATGAGCCATGGTTGTGCCACTGCACTCTAGCCTACACAACAGAGTAAGACCCCATCCTTAAAAAAATTGAAAATAATAAAAAACAAATTTTTGATAAACTTTATGCATAAAGCCATCTGGTCTTGGACTTTCCTTTGTTGGAAGGTTTGTTAATTTGGGCTTTCTATTTCTTCTTGATTCAGTCCTAGAAAGTTGTATGTTTCTAGGAATTTAACCAATTTTTTCTAGAATATCCAATTTGCTAGCATATAATTGTTCATAATAGTTCATTATAATCTTTTTCATACTGTGGCATTTGTTGTTATAACTCTTTTTTAATTTCTAGGTTGTTTACATGAGTGTTCTTTCCCTTTCTTTTTTTTCTTACTTTAGCTGAAGTTTTGTCAATTTTATTTATCTTTTCAAATAACAAATTCTAAGGTTCATCAATATTTTACGTTAATTTTCTATTCTCTTTTATTCATTTTTGCTTTGATATTTATTATTTACTTCTTTCTGTTAACTGTGACTTAATTTGTTCTTATTTTTTCTATTTCCTTGAGGTATAATGTTAGGTTATTTAAGATCCAACACATTTTTAAATAACTTGAAATATCTATGCAAATCAGAATAATCTTGACATTATATATCAATTATTTCTTGCCTTTATGTTTGTGCTCTTGTCAACTTGCATATATGAAATCTCATTATTATTATCAATGATGAAATAGTAAAAATGAATATTGAAAACTAGCAGCTCTATTTCTCTAGTTATTGTACTAAGCACTTTATAGGCATTTTTTGATTTAAATATCTTAGCAACATTACAAAGTTTATATTATTGTTAATGCTATTACACAATAAGTTCGCTGACATTTTTGTGGTCATGTAATTAGTTCAAAATCACACAACCAATAAAGAGAAAAAGTAAATATTTAACACAAGAAATTTTCTTTTAGAAATTGAATGTTTTCACATTATTGCTTTGATCCTCTTATGTTAAAAAATTAAAATAGACAATAAGTATTTTTAATTTTAATGTTTTATAAACATGATCAGAAATAGATTTGTGGTCATTATATAAGGACATAAAATGTTAAACATTGCATTTTGGTTCTCCAGAGAAATATATACCTATATTTATCTTCATACATACTAATATATGTTATAGCTCCTTATAATCTTTCTCAATATCTATAATATATATCTAAATGAACACTCACACACAGACACACACACACACACACACACACACAGGTGTGTGTAAGGGTGGCAGAGAGAGAGAAGGTAAGAAAGAGGTTTCTTTTAAAGAATTGGTTCATGTTCTGTGTGGGCTTGTAGCCTGGGGGGTGTACTCCGCTCCCAGTTCTAAAGAAGTTCTTAGCCTCACTAACCCCAAAGATGGGGAAAGGGGCCCCAAAGGCATGGTGAGTTTGCTGTTTGAATACATATTGTGGACCCAAAGAGTGTTGCCGAAAAGCGATTTATTAGACAGAGAGAGAGAAAGTAGCTCCCACGCTGTTGCAGTAGGGGACCCAGAGAAGAAATCCCTATAGGTAAGGAGCAGCTGGAGTTTTAACCCTTGAGTTATTCCTTCCCCATTCATGTTCTCATCCAATAAGAGGAGTTCTTTCAAACTTCCTCTGCAGTGATTGATCTTTCACCCTGATACTCGATTGGCTACTTGGTCCACCACTCTGTTACACAGCCCCCTCCTCCCAGAGCTTTCCGCCAGTTTTTTGGAACAAAGGAGCCTCACCTGGCTTTCTCTACCTAGCCCAGGCCAGGGAAAACCCAGATAAAGACCTTTACATTTGAAACCCCTGTTGTTCCCAGATGGAGGCGGGGAGCCAGAAAACTCCTGCCTTTGAAACCACGCCCCTCGCGGACTCTGGAAGGGAAGTCCCTCAGGCTCACATGTCCCAATAGGCTAGAAATTCAGGCAGGATTTCTATGTTGCTGTCTTCAGGAGAATTATTTTTACTACAGGATCCTCAGTTATTGCTCTTATGACCTTCAACTGTTAGGTAACTCCCATTCACATTATGAAGATCAATCAGCTTTACTCAATTCATTGATATAAATGTCAACCACATCTAAAAAAATACATTGACAGCAACATCAAGACGGGTGTTTGACTGAACAACAGGGCACAATAGCCAAGCAAAATTGATATGTAAAAGAAACCATCACAGATGTCTAATTTGTAATCATCACTTTGTCATTCTAAGAAATCTAACATAAGTAAGCCAATGGTAATTCACCTGGTACTCTCTGGAAGATAGTAGAAAATATAAATGAGGAAGGACTGTGATGGGGAGACAGTGACTTTTTCATTTTTACTAGTAAGATCTCTTTGTTAACAACAACAAAAAAAATCTTACATGTTAATTTTTTCTAAGGTACCTAGAGTTTTCTTGGTTTTTTAGTATATTTATTTTGTTACTTTCCATCAAAGATGCCTACTGTCTCAGATCTTAAGTTTATCCTAAAGAAAACAAACAAGTGTTAGAGTCTACAAAAAAAAAAAAAAGCAAAAAACAAAAACAACATTCTAAACAAAATCATTTCTTAAGAAAGCTATCTTAAAGAAAACAACAGTAATACTTTCCCTTAAAAGTCTAAATTAATGCAAAACTAAAATTTGCATTAAAATTGCTCATATATCACAGTACAAAAACTCAGTGCTACAACTGTTATGTTGATTAATGCTCATATGCTATATTTGACTAAAGACATTAAGGATTGTCTAGAGATGAGATGTCAAGGACTTACATAATTCCTTTTATTTCATAATTATAGTTGTTTAAAAGATTTATGAATTCATTTCATACCCATTTCTTACATTTAAAAATATGCTGAAAATCATTTACACTTGAATAATTTTGAACAATTAAAAATGTAAAAATCTATATTTAACCTAAATACCCTATTTGTGATTTTTTCATTTCTGTTGCTTTTGTACAAAGAAGATGATCATTAATTGATTTTGTACGACAGACTGGTACATGTTTTAAAAGTTCTCTGCTCTTTGAGATGCTTTATACTCCTTTGAAAATGTTAACATTGTGAACATTGACAGTTTAATTGGTAATGGACCATTGGAATGAAAGTTTATTATGGATACAGGGAGGGAAACAACACATGCTGGAAACTGTTGGGCGGAGGGGGCTGGGGAATGGGGAGGGTGGGAGAGAATCAGGACAAATAGCTAATGCATATGGGGCTTAATACTTAGGTGATGGGTTGATGGGTGCAGCAAACCACCAAAGCACACGTTTACTTATGTAACAAACTTGCGCTTCCTGCATATGTATCCTGAAACTTAAAATAAAATAAAATCGTAAAAAAAGAAAGTTTATGTAGATGTGGGTTACAAAAAGGACCATTTTCATTGACAGATTTATAATGGTGATTCTGACAGCAAATTTATGGGAAAATAAAGGTAGAGTGCTTCTTTCTGGATCTCAGTTTTCTCCCATGCAAAATGTAAAATAGTATGAAATTAGCCATGAAACATATAAACATTCTTAAATTATGTTTGCTTATTAAGTTATATCACAAATATATGAATATATACATGTGCATAGATATGCTTCTACAAGATGAAAGAGTCAGCATTTTAGTTTGTATCTAAAAATAAATAATAACAGTAAAAATGTTAAATTAGTTTGTGTTTTATTAAATAATAAAGCAATTGACTTTGTGGTTATTTCTATAGAATATAGAAGAGATTCTAAGCTTAAATAAGTCAGTAAGTGCACAAAAATATATGCTATGGTCTATGCTCATGATTGGGAAAAGCAAATATTGTACAGTGTGCTAAAAATGTTTGACAGTAGAAAGGCTGAAAAGTTCTCATGAAAGACACTGAGTTTGCAAATGTTATTCTCAGAACTGTGAGAGCAGTTCTGAGCATGGAGAAGGAAGTGCATAATAGAAACATGATCAGAATCCCTGAAATCCCAGAGACAAATCTATCTGTATTTTCGTGTGCTTCCATAATAGGGTATCACATTTCCATTTGGGTGCTGAACTTTCCTGCTGCTGTCAGGAATTTAGCATCTTTCCAATTTTAGACTTTAAAATAAAAATCAGCATTTCTACTCTAACTTTTGCAAATCCTTCTGAAAGGGGCAAATTAAATAAAGCACTCACTGTGAATACTAGGCAAGTAGAATTTTCCAAACGCTTTATGTTAAAATAGAATAGAAGACCCAACAATGAAGTGGTCATCCTTCAATTATTTGTTTCTTCTTATGCAGTTTTTCATGTATTCAAGATTTTCTGATTTTTTGTTTTGTCTAACTTAAAATGTTTAGAAGAGGAAAATGTTCTTCTCTTTCAGTATTATGAATGTGTGGTTTAAAAGCTGAATTGATATCTCCATAAAGCAAAGGAAGAAGCAAAGTTATTTAAAAGAGAAGACCAGAGGGATAAGAAGAAAACTATATTTTTATGTTAAAAAATAGTAATACAAGCATTGGTTTGTTGTGAGAGCTCAGAAATCATTTTTCCATCCAAATAATTTCACAGCATGCATTAGCTCTTCCTCCCAGGCATAAGTTTGATGATTTTCACTAATGCTGTGAATAGGGCAGAATTGGGATTGGCAGAAGGATAATCCTGTATATATTTGGGATATGTTTTCCATCAGATCTTAAGACACATAACCATTAAATATTTACTTGAAGTAGGCAGACAGTTCTTGTCGAGTCTATTCTGGTCATTTTTCCAGTGTTCCTAAGCAACATCTTTCTTTCCATTCCTTTCTCTTCCTAAGAAAAGTTTAAGGGAAACATTTTGCTGTGAGCTGGTGATGATGCTGTATGTTCCAGCAGATCTTCAAAGAAACAATAATTCATCATAACATCAAAATTTATATAAATTTATACCATAATTTATTTATATTTTCATAATTCATCAAAAAAAGAAAGTTTTCTGAGCTCTACTTAATTGCCTAAACATTAAATTTTTATAATGATAAACTTTGGACTATTCAAATATATTTAAATAACTTTGCATTGATTAAGAGCTATCATCAAGCCATCAATTACACTGTGTGAGTGACTGCATGGACAATCGTATATTTTTTCATTAATAATCCAATACTTATGTATTTGTTTTCTTATTTGAATATATGTTTGCTCAGTTGTAATTTGTATTGTCGTATCTCAAATGTACAGAATATTGCCTTCATTGCAGATGAGTCATGATTAATATAAATTATTACCTTAAAGATCACATTTTTATGAGGAAGAATGTATTATTATTGATACTTCTGAGTCTCTCTCATACACATATATCTGACCAATAAGCAAATAATTTCAACTCTGCCTTATGATATGCTTAGAATCTATCATTTCTTACTATGTTCATTGCTACCATCCAGGTCCAAGAAAACGTTAAACCACATGATACTTCTGATAATAGCCTCCTAATTAATTTCCCAACAGGTAATTTCCATCACAATAGCCAGAGTGAACTTTTTGAAAGATTTCAGACCATACTATTCATCTGCTCTAAGGACACAATGGTTTTTCTCTGACCATCTAAACCAAATGGCATTTTCACCCTCATTTTCACTCTCCAAGTCCCTTCTAGATGATTTAATCTTCTCTAGAGCGCTCAGAATCATGTGGCATCATACATTTCTGTACATTTCTTAATAATTTATATTCTCAAATGTTATATCAAAAAAGGATTAGGTCGGGAAGTTTATTTTCTTTGTGATCATACCTCCAGTGGCTAGAATACTACCTGGTTCATGATAAGCTCTTTGTAACTTTCAGTTAAATGAGTAAATAAAATCAAAAATTTGCTGAAACTCATGACTCTAACTAAAATACAGGGAATCAAATTGTATTACAGAAATTACAGGTAAAAAAACCTTAATATATATCACACTTATCATTCTTAAGAAATAATTACATAGCAATAGCTACTTTTTTTTGTCTGTCTTCTATGGTACAAGGCAATATGGTAAGTGTTTTACATACATTATCCCACTTATACTTTTAATGCTAGGAGACGTTTCACTGATTTTATAAATGAAAAAACTGAGACTCAGCAAGATGACATTATCTTCTCAGGGTAAGTGGCAGAGCTGAACCATGTCAAATTGATTGCAGAACCCATGTTATGCAACGCTGTCCAATGCCCATTGTAGGCATTTTGAGTTAAGTGCTCTTGCACCAGAACGTGCCTTGGGTAACAAGCAGGAAAGCTATAAACTATTTTCCCAAATCTCCAAGTTGTTCTTCACCAGATCCTTTTCTCCAGCCTCAACATTGGTTCTCACTATGCTGTTTTGTTGTTGTTGTTGTTGTTGTTGTTATTGTTTTTGTTGCATCATTTTTAATGTCTGGGTATGACTTCAAAATTTTGACCCCGACCCTACCTGGTATTCAAATCACCTCCATAATGACCATCTCCTTTAATCCAAGACCTCAAAATTTCTTATATGTTATCTTTCTTTGTGGACTTCAGTTTCACCTTATTCATCCCTGTTTCATCTAACAAAACATTCCTGTAACATCTTACGAAATGTCTTCAGCCACTTTTGCACTTCATCCGGGTAATGCCTTTGCTTTTTCTTCTGAAGCTTGTTCATAGTGTATACTGTAATTCAAATTAATTTATTCGCTTTGAGAGAAGTTTGTTGTTTTTTAGTTGAAACACACCATTTCACCCAATATTAGAGTAATACAAAGCAACAGTGACTTCTACTTATTAAAACTAGCAGTTTGCAACCTGGGCTTATTGATACCCAGAAAGTAGAGGTTCTAAGAACCTGTAAGTGGTCTGCAAAACTGGTGTATGCCTGTGTATGTATATGTGTGTAATTTCCGGGAATAACATTTATAATTTTCACAAGATTGTCATCAGATTGTCAAAGGGGAACCTGACAACAAAAATCTTAAGAATATTCACATTTTATCTTGTCATTTTACTCATTTAATTACCTCTAAAGCACCTAGATTTTATATAAATATTTTTTCCTTTTTTTGTCTGTTTTTCATTTCATCTCAATGTATATAGAGTTGCTATTATTTTTTCAATCTGGCCTCATTTCCTTAAAATTTTACTACTCATGCACCCAGCAAAGCTGAGCCTTTTGTACTATATTTTGTTTCTTGAGGCACAATTGTTTTCTTCTAAGGAAATAATACATCAAACATATAAAGTGTGCATCTTTGTCAAGCAGGGGTGAGGAGGAATGTGAGATGTAAGTTCTCTTCTGCCCACAGCCTTTGTCAGCCAACAACAAGGAAAATAAAAAGGAATATAAAAGTCTCTTATTTGAATGGAAAGGGTATAGACAGAAGTTGCTATCACTTAAAAGAAACCAGTAACAGCAATTTTCGTTTGCAGCTGAGTTTTCCTGCCAAAATAAACATGGCTATACTGTGTCTCACCACTTGTCTCTCTAACTCTCTTAGTGAGGAGAAAGAAAAATTCATGCTCTGCTGGTGACTTTAATCTTTTCTTGAGGCAAAGGTAATAACAATTTTTTTCAATTATTTTCACGGATGGTAGTATTTTATCTGTATTAAGCAAGTTGATACACAGGATTTATTTGTCCTGGCTAGCCATGTTATCTTCAACTTGCCAGTTTCCTGATTATTAATCAGCAATATCTTCTTTTTGTCCATAATTTATCACATTTACAAAATTTTCCTCACCCTATAAGATAAAGAATTCGTATTGTTTGACAGAGTTTATGCGATGTGTGTGTGTGTTTGTGTAAACTATAGCTCACAGTTCAGATATTCAGAACAAAATATCATCAACATATAAAGCTATTTATTCTTTAAAGGGTATTTGATCTGTTGTTTGAAATTTATTGAATGTTGATAGGCTATTTGGCAACCCATAAAGCAGAATAATAGATTCATAATAGATTCTACCTTTGCTCACCATTTTTAGGGCAACTTATTAAAATCTTAGTGGCTTAAAATAATGGAAAATTCATTATCTTATAATTCTGGCAATCAGAAATGCAATAATGTGCTAAACTCTACATGCCAGTGATGATGTTTCTTTTAGGAAATTCTTGGAAGGAATGTTTTATGGCTTTTTCTGGCTTTCAGAAGCTGCCTGCATTCAACAGCTCCTAAACGCCTTCCTTCTCCAAAGTCAGCATTTGATGGATAAGTTCTTTTTGTATCACATCATTGACTCTTCTGCCTCCCTTTTTCACATTTAAGAACCTTTGTGATTGCGTTAGGCCCACCAAATAATCTGGAATAATCAATAATCAATTGAGATTGCTAATTAGCAATCTCAATTATATATGCAAGCTGAATTTCCCTTTGTCATTTTACATAACATATTCACAGATTCTAGGGATTAAAGTGTCTTTCATCTTTAAGGGCCATTTTTCTTTCTACTTTAAGCACAGGCTTTGTGTTTTTTGCTGTGCCAAGTATTCTTTGGAGTTGATAGAGGGAGGAAGAGGTCAGAAATGGAGATATGTTTACAATAAAGTTATAAATTAACTTAATAAAATGGATTTATTAGAGTTACTACTAAAATACTTGTGTTCCACAAAAAAGAATGACCTTCAATATCTCATGGAATCCTGGGGGGGAGAACTGTTGTTATTATTAACTCTATTCATGAGTTTTTTAAAGTAGAAATTCCCTGAATACCAGATATCACTGAATGTGAGAGGAGCTAACTTTAGCCCTACATTGATCTAATTCTCATTGGACTTGAGTTATGGTTTAATCCCACCAACAACACAGAAAATTTAAAAAATTATTTTTATCTTGAATACATTTTTGTCTTGGAAAAAGTGTGAAGAACTGTTGTTTTCCTTGTCCCCTGATGATTCTTCTCATGATCCACTAGTACATGGAATGCCAAATTTGCTTCACACGGTATGGATCACCTCATCTTCGCATTGGGGAAAATATTTATTGAATGTCTAGAAGAGTTGTTGTGTATTAGATACTAGATATACAAAGATGAAAAGACTCAGAGCATTTCTATGTCATGCAGCACCATGCTAGAAGCACATGCAGGAGGAAAGGAGTTTCAGATTGCTTCAAAGTCGAACATCTCATAGGAGGTAATACTTGATTTGATTCTTGGGGAAAAGAAGTAAGATTTATATGTGACCAAAATGTGAGTTGGGATAGTGGATTAACAGCATGTGAGCAGAAGAAATAGTGTATGAAAAACACAAGTGTTTAAAAACATCAGGGCATTGTAGATCTTAGATTTTTGAAATCTGAAGTTTCCAGGGACATGTCTATAAATAGAATAGAAAAAAGGATATACAACATTAGGATGCAATTGATTTTTAGCAGACCAATCTGTTGTAATATTTAAGGAAATCCTCCATATGTGTACGTATGTAATAATGGCTTAGAGTACATGAGTAAACTCTAAGTTCCTTTCCAAAAACTATTTATTCTATGTAGAATAATTAGCATGGAATTACACTGAAAAATGTTAAAAACTGAAAAACTTCTGCCCTGCCATGGCAGTGATGGGAGACAATATTTAAAAAAATTATCATTAAATAATTTCAGATGGGAAGAGTGACAATATAAGAAATACAAGGAGACATAATGCTACTGATGAAAGGAGGAGGTGACATTTGAGTAAAGTTCACAATAAATGAGCAGAATCCAATAATATATCTTGGGGAAGAAGATTTTAATTATTGTAAGGAGAACCATAAAGGCCTACAGCTGTTATAAAATGATGAAAATTAACACAGACATATACAGCTACTTATATATTTTATTGTTCAAACTGGGACAGCTTATAGGTAAAAAACGTTATCAAGGTTATTTATTCATTGACATAATTATTTATTCTGCTTATTAGTCATCAACAGCTATGTAAACATTATCCTTGAAAATAAAATTGCTTCTAAAAACAATTTTAAATTACATATATACACTTTAATTGTATATGCATTTTAGCAACACTATATCAATTAAAGCAAAATATATAACTTCTATTAAAGCATGAAGAATTTTTTTTTCCTTGCTGCAAACTCATGCACCTTATTTTATTTGCTGCCTTTGTCTCTTATTAGATGAAAATAGGTATTTTTCTGCAAAATATTATCAAAAATGATAATGGTATTGAATTATCACCCAAATAATAAAATAAATATTCATGGATTCTATACATGATTAAATAATAAACAAGTGGTGAGAAGGAACATTTTTTACAGAAGTATGCCACGTAACCTATGCAGAGAGAATGAAGACAATACAAAGTACAAAACTTTCAGGAGAAACAACATATTTGCAAAGCCTCAGAGTAACTCCCCAAGTTATTAATTAATTGTCACGGTCATTTTATCATATGTCAACAAATTATTTGACATTTTTATCTTCATGAGGTGGCATTTAATTACTCTCTTCTTGAAAATGGGCTGGATATAGTGACTTGCATCTTATAAGCAGAGCGTGGAGAAGAGAAAAACAGTGACTATAGCATAGAAACGTGATAGACACCTCTTAATCAAGAAATCAAGGTGGACATCAACAATCGTAAGTCATATTGATATCACATATCACCTGACAAATGAGATTGTCATTTCACCTCTGCTGTATTCTTCCACAAAATTCATAACTGTAGTATAATCATGAGACAATACTGAACCAACTGAAGTTGAAAGACGTTCTATAAAATACATGACCAGTACTCATCAAAAGAGTCACGGTTATGAAAACCAAGGAAGTACTGAAAATTTGTTACAGACTAGAGGAGACAAGGTGTAATGATTACACAAAATAAAATGTAATTTTTGAATTAGATCTTGAAATAAGTGGTATTAATTTAAAAAGTAATTAAATCTGACTAAACTACTATAAATACTAACAAAAAATGAATTCTAATAAATTATAGTTTATTAGTTTACATATTTACTATGGCTGTATAAGATGTTAATATTGAGAGATGCTGGCTGAAAGTTATGTAAGAACTCATTACCTGATCTTGACCACTTCTTAGTAATTCTAAAATATTTCAAAATACTTCTTAGAAATTATTTGTAAGATAATTTAATAAAAGAAAATTTGTTCTTATTTTATCTCTACCTTAAACAAGTTGTATTTTTCTTTTGTTTTCAGTTTTATAATGTCTGAAAAATGTAGGATTAGATAAGTAATTTACCTCTGATTCTTACTTCAGTATTCTGTGATTCATTTGTAAGACTTTAATTATGTTGAGCCATAATCATGGCTCTTTGCCAAGCATATGGTTAGAGCATACCGTATAGAGATTAGCATGGAAGACGACATTCAAATGGCTCTAGATGACCTCTGCTTCCTGGTACCCATTTTCCTTGTGTGTAGGGTTGAGTGTGGTCTGTGTTTGCTGAATCACCACCAATAAATAGAGCATGAAAGAAATGATGGGGAGTCAGTTCTAGGATCAGTTTATAAAACAGTGCAATTCATCTTGGAATGTCTCTCTCTCTTTCTCCTTCTCCTTTTTTCCTCCTCATCCTCCTCTCCTTCTTCTCCTCTTCCTCCCCTTCCTCACTGGTTCTGAGAGAATTCAGATGTCATGTGATACAGCAATGTGGAGATTTTCAGGCGATGAAAAAGTGAGGTCTGAAACAATAATTTTTGTTCAGTAATAATTTATCTATTGTGTCTATCTTATCTAATGATATAATTAGTGCAAAAAATAAACTATTATACAGAAGAAGACTGTTCTCCAATACCTTTTTTAGGGATTGTGACATGTCTCCTAATTATGATGTCTATTAGAATAGAGTAAGGTTCTGGTTATTTTCATGGTCTTCATAGTTTCATTCTACATAGAAGATTCACTCTCATTTTAAAAAATTTTCCTGGCATTTCAAAGATTGCTTTTGGGAGTTCCTCCAATCTTCCCAAAATAGGAAATCTTATTTTACTTGTTTATTCATTTCTGCTTGTTTCAACATTATACCAATTTCATTTTTTTCTTGCTTGTCATCCATAAATGTTTCTTGACACAATATTTAGAGATAAAATGGCTAAATAAAATATCATGTAATGTGATTCTTTCTCAAAAATAATATGCATCTATATAATTATACTGATTGGTATATTTTTCTTTAGAATCATTCTATTGATATAGAATATGATATCATTAATATTAAACAAAAATGTGTAAGACTGTTTTAATTATTATGATAATGGAATATCAGTGTGGCTTATAATATTTTATTAGCTTGAAATAAACACATTTAATTCTTGCAAAACTTGTATTCTTTACAGTGTCAGAAACAGTTAATGTTTTTAATAGGTCAAGTATAAAAAGCTAACTTTTGCTACTTTTTTTCACTTCAAATATTGAGGTTGATAACTTGAGACATTAATCTTAAACTTTCAAGAAAATTGCTAGTTGGGCTAATATAAACTATCATGTCATTTCTGGAATTAGCTATTTAATTAAATTTTTCATTTATCTTCCTGAAAGTAGAATCAACTAACAGGCAAAATTTAACCTTCAAGAACCTATTTCCAAGAAAATTATTAAACTTAAATTAAAAAAAATAAATTTTGATTTGTGTATTTTGTAGATCTTTTATCTTCAATGTTGAGATTTAATTGTATGAGAAGAATTCATGGAAATATACATATAAGACAAAGCTACTTCAAAGTTAATTTTGTTTTTAACTAGCAAACTTAGAACTGATAACTAAATTTAATAAATATATAACTACATTTAAAAATCTTCTTAGCACATACTTAAGAAACATAAAATATAGTTTTCATTTGTGCTTGCAGTGATTATTAATAGTGTTCAATTTGTTAATTATGTAATAAACATATCTGTTCTTTAAAAACCTGCAAACTTCTTTTTAATAAATTAACTTCTAGATCCAAAACCAAGTTTCATATTTAATGAGCTCTTATGAACATCAGCACCACCAATACTTTAAATAACTTTGAAAGCCCAAAAGCTTATAATGTATTGGCAACTTTGCTCTTTTAATCATGTTATAGGGTGGATTGAATAACATCCTAAGAGTTGAAATAAACAATCTCACCAGCAAACTCAAAATCCACTTAAGAATATAAACTAAGATCTGCATTTTATTCAAATATATAAAATGCTTTTTAATTTGAAGAAAAAAATAACTTAAGAAGTGAACATATAACCATAACTGCTAATTCTGCCTTTTCCTGCTGTTACAATGATTCTAACAGTGGAGAATATTAAATGAAATCCTGAAGTAATGGAAAGAAACGATTGTGTTAAAAATTCTGAGACACAGGTCAACTGAGACTTGTGATGTTATTACCTTTCTGCTTGGCAGTACCACTGCAATGCAATAGCAGACTGCAGAGTTCAGCAGGAAAGAATAAAATGTAAGGATGATTCTAATTTTCAAGTAGATTTTCTTTGTACTTGTAGAATACCCTACAGCACAATGCTTCAAAAACCAGGGACTGCCACTCTGTGCTCTGCCACTGGCAAGTATGAAAGAAGGCATGTATTCAAGACTGAGTTAGAGTCTCTGGAAAACAAAAGAATGGAAATAAAGATTGAGAATATGTTAGTCCTGGCAGAATAAGAGAATGAACAGATTAACCAAGGAATCTACAGTGTTTCCATTATTGCTCTGCGATTTATTAGATGTAACCTTAGGCAAGTTACTTAATATCTCTGTGCCTTAGTTCGTCAGCTGTAAAAGGGTGTTAATAATAAAAATAATAGTATTTACTTCAATTTATTGACAGACAAAGGAGTGTCAATGTACAACAAGACATCTATTTTTATGAAAGATTCCCATGTCTGTTTTTTTGAACTAAATAAATAAAATTATTTTCCTATTTAGAAAAAAAAAACTGATCACTTGTAAGAAATATGGAAAATAAAGAAAATAACAAAGGATAAAATTTAATCATGCTGAATACCAAAACTTAGAAGTAACTATTATTTCATCTAATTATATTATTTATATAATAGGAATATCTTCCATATATTAAACATACTTTTACAATACCATTTCTAATGATGGCATAGTGTTTATTTTAATAGCTTATATCATAATTTATCTACTATTTAATATCTAAGGAGTCCTTAACTTCTTAATTGATAAGGGCACATAGTAAGTAGTAAGCACATATCTCTTGGTGTAATTGAGAAAATTAAGTTAGGTAGCATATATAGACAATAAAATTTTTGAGTTCTGAACAAATGTTAGCTATTGTTATTTTTTAGTAATTATAACTGAAAGTAGTTTAAATTATTTATAACTCATTTACATCTTTTATTATATATTGGGGAAATTCAGACATGCTGAGTTATTAACACACACATTATACACATTATTAAGATTTTAAACCTAAAATGCACTTTTAAATTGAAATTAAGCATATCTGTTTTAACTAATTTTTTCTTTTTATCCCTCCAAGGAAATGTAATTCTCAGAATCCCTTCTCATTTTTCTTTCCTATTTCAAAAGACTCACTTCAACAGTCCTCCAAGCAAAGACTTAGCACACCCTTTAAATTACATGATTATAATATGCACAGTCTCATTTATTACCTGCTATGCAGTTAATGGGATTATTTTGCCCTGAACCATCTTTTTAATATATTTAGAGGTGATTTTCTAATGCAAATAATTTAATTTTATATCCATTCTATAGGGAAATTATTTTAGTTTGCAATGATGTAAAATGCAAACTATGTGAAAAGTACTAGTGAGAAACTCTAAAGAATTATTTTGTTTCAGATTTTAAAAACAAATATTTGCTCTATATTCTTTATTGAAAAAATAAATAGCATGCAAATACCTGCAATTAAAAATATTAGTATGTTCTTTAAATATAAGCTCACATGTTTAATCAACATGCAACATTTTCATACAAAAACTAGGTTAAAAAATTCTGAGATTTTTGTCATGTGCTGCCAGTCCAAGATCCCAATAAAGCAAAAACGTTGGGTATATTTCTTATATTAGGGCCCTTTCACATTTGTAAAACAAGGAACACATTGCATTAAGTGATGATATCTCTATTATGATGTAAACTTGTGAATTATATTGGCTGCCTAATTTACAGCATATACATTGTTCCTGCCTTGACATTGTTTCACTGATTATTATTTAATATTATACAATAATATGCACATCCATTGTCATAGAACTGAAAGAAATTATTTAACAAGTGATAATGCAGCACAGATTACTATAACACTTTTAGTAACCAATATAACTTTTAATAATATTCTGAGATGCATCCCTATTTATAATCCAAATACCGTGTGTTAATTTGCATAAACAAAATAGTACTTGCAAAATAGAGAGTATGCAAGCAATGGAGATCAGTCTTCTTTTTTTTCCATGAATATTATCATTATTCACTGTCAGGAATGCAATAGATTTCAAAATTTTATGGTCAATCTGG
Organism: Sapajus apella; assembly: GCF_009761245.1. Classification (NCBI taxonomy): domain Eukaryota; kingdom Metazoa; phylum Chordata; class Mammalia; order Primates; family Cebidae; genus Sapajus; species Sapajus apella. The sequence goes on from NW_022436945.1 coordinate 18,809,313, forward strand.
TGAATCGTAGAAAGGATCTGAAACTGTGTCCAAGTATCAAAGCAAAGGGATCAATTAGTAATGTTTGTATAAAAAGTAATAAATGTAAAGGAGATTAGTAATCTCTATGTTATGCACTAATCAGGCCTAATAAAATCAGTTTCTCAGACTATTTTTTTCTCATCTTCAATTCCTCTTTTGCATTGTTATTTCTTTATTAGACAAGTTTCTTGCAGCTGTAATAAAATCAAAGAATGGTGTAGGATAAAGTATAACAACAAAAATAATTGAATCTGATTGGCTTATACAACTGGCATTCTCAGTGTTATATGTTTGATCAGGGATAGGTAGACATACGGACTCTCTCAAATCTATCTAAAAGTAATCTCTTCTTTGGCTCTGTGTTGCCTTCATTTCAGTGCATTATCTGTCTCTCTGTTGGCAAATGTGACCACCAAAATTTCCAAGTTTTATATTATCGGTTTATAAAAGCAAGCAGCAAAAAGTGTCTTTACTTACAGCTAAGGAAGGAATTATACTGTACTCTCATTCTTGTAGGGAAAGAGGGTAATTAGATTCAAAAAAATGGCATGAACTAACGGTAAGAAAGAAGTGGATCATCAAAGGAAAGTTAGCCCGTGCAATGAAATGAATGTTTATGTCCTCCCTAAATTCGTATGTTGAAATCCTAACACCAGTGTGATGGTACTAGGAGGTAGGAACTTTGGTAGATGATTAGGTCATAAAGGAAGAGCCCTCACGATTATGATGAGTGCCCTTATTAAAACAAAACAAAACAAAACAAAACAAAAAAAACCCAGAGATGGACATCTGTGAACCAGAAAGTTGGATCTCCAAAAATGGAGATAAATTCATGTTTATGGAGAACACAATTGAATATTGTCAAGATATCTTTCACTAAAATGACCTATATATTCAAAGTCATTTTGGTCACAATCCCAGCTGTCATTTTTATAGCTATGCACACTGATACTTAAAGGTATATGAAGACATAAGGATGCAGTATAGCAAAAATAATTTTGAAAAAGAAGTAGAAAATTGAAAGACTGAAACTATCTAATTTTATAACTTGTTATAAAGTCATAGTGATTAAGAACACACTGGTAGAAGGATAGACATATAGATCAATGGAAATAAACTCAGAGTTTAGAGGTAAATTTTTACATCAAAGTAAATAGATTTTATACAAAGTTGTCAGGAAAATTAAATGTGATAAAAAGCTCTTTAGCAAATGATGGTGAATCAGTTAGACAGCTACAGGCAAAACATGACCCTTACTTTAGATAATACACATATATATAAGGGCTAAAACTATACAAAGGATAATGATTCATACAAAATTAAAATATAATTCCACCAAAATTAAAAATATTTATGATTCAAGAAACATCATTAAAAATGAAATGACAGGCCATAGGCTGAAGGAAAATAATTATAGATTCTATATCTGAGAAATATCAGAACACATAAAATTTTAAAACTTGTAAAATATTTTAACAACTACAAATTTTTTTAAATGCACAAAAAGTTTGAATAGACATTTTAATAAATATATAAAAATAGCAAACAAGCACATGAAAACTGGCTCAGTAACATTAAGAAAATAAAAATGGAGCCAGGTGCTGGGTCATGCCTGTAATTCCAGCACTTTGGGTGGCTGAGGCAGGCAGATCACGAGGTCAAGAGATCGAGGCCATCCTGGTCAACATGATGAAACCCTGTCTCTACAAAAAAAAAAAAAAAAAAAAAA
>NW_022436945.1:18811162-18813275 GCF_009761245.1 Sapajus apella
GAGATTGCGGTGAGCCAAGATCATGTCATTGCACTCCAGCCTGGGCAACAAGAGTGAAATTCCATCTAAAAAAAAAAAAAAATAGAAATTGCCATCAGACAATACTAGACATCTAATAGATTGATCATAATATAATGACAGACAATGAAAATTGTTTTTGAGTATATACATAAACTAAAACCCAGCATGTATTTCTTGTGGGAATGTAAAATAACAGGAACACTTTGGGAAATATTTTGGGTTTCTTTAAGAATAAAATATAAGAAATAGAAAACCAAATACTGTATGTTCTCCTTTATAAGTGGAAACTAAATGAGGAGAACTCATGAACACATAGATGGGAACAACATATATGGTGCCTATCAGAGGTTGAAATGTGGGGGGAGGGAGGGAAAGAGGTAAAAAAAAAAACTTATTGGTACTTGGCATACTACCTAGGTGATAAAATAATCTGAACAACAAACCCCATGACACAAGTTTACCTATATGACAAACCTGCATAGGTACCCATAAAGTTAAAAGTAAATTTAAAACAACAACAACACCCTAAGTCCAAGTAAAAATCAAAATCCAATAACATCACGCAACTACAATTACAGAAAAAAAAACACAAAAGGAGGAAATACTGAGTATTGAGGAGGCCAAGGAACAAATGAAACTCCTTCTGGTGAGAAGGTAAATTGTTACAATCATTTAGAAAGCTGTTTTCTCTTTTAGGTGTGTACTAAATAGCAAGGAGTACATCTATACACGAGAAAGACCTGTACAGGAAGTTTATGACAGCACAGCTCATTTTACACGAACATCAGAAAGAACCTGAATGTTTATCAATCATGTAACAAATTAATTTTTTATGTTCATTGAATGGACTACTGTACAACAACTAGAATGGACAATCTACAAATATGCTTAAGAATATGAATATATTTTATGAACATAATGTTGGGCAAAATACTGAATGACATATAAAGAATATACAATGAACAAGGACAAATATATATATATATATGTATATTTGTATATATCTTGTTTATATATTTCATGCAATTAATGTCAAATTTCATTAATGTCATGTAACATGAAAGTTTTGCTTAATTTGATTTTTTTCTTTTTTTTTTTTGATTTTTCCTTGTTTCTGATTTGCCTCTTTCATTTCTTTCTTTTTTCTTCATTTTCTCTTTCTCTTTCTTTCTTTCTTGTTTTCCTTTTAATAACTCCATCTATCCATTTGTTTAATTCCTAGAAATATTAAAGGAAAATCTCCCTGTTTATTATACATATCCAATTCATTGTGAACAACAAACAATCTTAGTTCCTTCAAACAGGCCATTTAAAAATGTAATAGACTATTTTAAAAGAAGTTTCAGGTTTGCAGAAAAAATAAGCAGGGTAGTCAGAGTTCCACATACTACCAAGGTAACCCCTCTCAACATAGTTTCTGCTAACACTAGCATCTTGCTTTGGTGTGTCACACAGTTTGGAAATTTGTCCCCACCAAAATCTCACCTTAAAATGTAATCCTCAGTGTTGGAGGTACACCCTGGTGGGAGGTATTTGTGTCATGGGGGAAGATTCCTCATGAATGGCTTGGTCCAACTTCTTGGTAATCAGTGAGCTCTTGCTCTGATTTCCCACAAAATCTGGTTGTTTGAAAATGTGTGAGAAATCTCCCCCTCAGTCTCTTTCACTTGCTCCTGCTTTCTACATGTGATGTGCCTGTTTCTGCTTCACCTTCTACTATGTTTGAAAGTTCCTTGGCTGGGCGTGGTGGTTCACACCTGTAATCCCAGCAATGTGGGAGGCTGAAGCTGGCAGATGCCTTGAGTTCAGGAGCTTGAGATCGGCCGGTGCAACATGGTGAGACCCCATCTCTACAAAAAATACAAAAATTAGCAGGGCGTAGTGGCACAGGCTTGTAGTCTCAGCTACCTGGGAGGCTGAGTCAGGAGGATCAACTGAGCCCAGGAGGTTGTGGCTGCACTGAGCCATAGCTGGGCCACTGCACTCCAGCCTGGATGACAAAGTGAGACCCTGTCTCACCAGAAAAAGAAAGAAGAAAGAAAGAAAGAAAGAAAGAAAGAAAGAAAGAAAGAAAGAAAGAAAGAAAGAAAGA
>NW_022436945.1:18813285-18829696 GCF_009761245.1 Sapajus apella
AGAAAGAAAGAAAGAAAGAAAGAAAGAAAGAAAGAAAGAAAGAAAGAGAGAGAGAGAGAGAGAGAGAGAGAGAAAGAAAGAAAGAGAGAAAGGGAGGAAGGAAGGAAGGGAGAGAAAGGAAGGAAAGAGAAAGAAAGAAGAAGGAAAGAAGAAAGAAAGAAAGAAAGAAAGAAAGAAAGAAAGAAAGAAAGAAAGAAAGAAAGAAAGAAAGAAAGAAAGAAGAAAGAAAGAAAAGAAAAGAAAGAAGAAAGACAGAAAAGAAAAGAAAGAAGGAAAAGGAAGAAAGAAAGAGAGAACGGCAAACAAAGAAATCTCTCTGCTCCCTGACACTTCACCAATACCAGCACGCTTCTCATAATGCCAGTAGAACTCTGGGCCAATTAAACCATTTTCTTTGTACATTACCCAGTATCATGTATTTCTTTATAGCAATACAAGAATGGCCTAATACAGTGTGGTATACTTATTTTAACTGATTATACATTGTTGTTAACTGAAGTGCATAGTTTACTTTGGAGCTTTTTGTGTACATTAGTATTCGCTGATTGGTTTGGACGACAATATGGGTTTTGATAAATACACAGTGCCAAGTATCAGCCATTACAAAGCCATTCAGAATAGTTTGCTGCCTAACTACTCCTCTGACATACTCTCCAGCTTTAGTGTTGTTTTCGATGTTAGCCATTTCTAGTTGGTGTGTGATGATATCTCATTGTGGTTGTAAGTCCTAATGACATGATATACAAAAAATGTTGTCTCCTCTATTTAGCTGCTGCATACTGTTCCATGCTACAAAAATACCACAATGTTCTGATTTGTATATTGGCTACTGTTTTATTCATCATTGCAAATAATGTTGTAAGAAGTATATTTAACATCTATGCCTCACACTTATGTGAATAATTACTTAGGACGGATTTCTAGAACTAAACTTGGATGGCCAAACATATGCAAATTTAAACATGGATAGTTAATACCAAATTGATTTTCAAAAACTCTGGGAAAATGTATTCTCTTTACTTTTGTTAATTTTGTTGTAAATATTTTTCTTCTTTTATACAAAATAAAGGCAGTTTCATTTTCCTAACTTTTATTAGCATAGTAGTACAATATTAACCAGGGAAGGGATATGTGGATAAACATTTAATGAATAACTGTCTGTCTCAGATCCTTGAGAAAAGGCTTTCTTTCATTTGCCTGGAGACACCATTCCAGCTTTTTAATATGACTGCTCTTACCATGGGCATATAGTTCAGTGATTTGAGCCATATCTACCTATTCTGTTATTGGTTAGGTTTTTTATTTGCATTTTTATTGAGAATACACATCAATCTTTAGAATTAAAGACATAACATTAACTGCCATATTAAATAATCTTAACAAACTATAGATATTCTTTATACTGTGTCCAGTATTTCAACTTTTCATGAGTATATTCATTGACACTTATAACACCACCATTGATTTTCAAGTTTTAGAAAACAAATTCTTTTGGTAAAAAAAATCACAGATTTTGATTTTAATTTTGAAAGCCACACCATGACTTTGCTTAATAACTTACTTTGCGTACTAACTTTTGGTCTCCAAAGTTAAATTTTATTTCTATTAACTTATTTCTCTCTTATCTCTATAACCTCTATATCTTCTGTCTTATAAGTGTCCATAACTTCTGCTTCTTTGTCTAATTAATTGGATGATCACTCCCTTTTCCAAGTCATTAATAAAATCTAATATTGACTGCATTCAGAAAAGATTAGCAGTGCCCTTGCTGGGTGCTACCTCTGTGAAATGCAAGAGGTTGTAACTCCTGACCTCTAACCTCCCCTACTTTCTGATCTTTTTCCTCATTACTAACCTCTCCCTCTCAGCTATTTTTTTCTTCACTTTCAAAAAGACTTTCATGCCCTGAGAGGTTTGGGTGCCTACAGAACTTTTCTTTAGAAATCAGTTCAAATCACTTACCTGTCATCGTTTGGTTAATTCTCATGGTTCACTGTAATGTCTTCAAGTAGCAAGTTCTATATTGATAGTCCCATTTTGCACTGAATCTGAAGAATAAAGAGACCAAGTACACTTTTAAGGACACATCACAAGAGAGAAATCGAATTAGGAATAAACTTAGACTTTTCAACTGATTCTTCAACAGCTATTTACTGTATCTCTTTTATAAGGCTCAAGTATAACAAGAAAAGATTTCTTTTACCTTTTCCCAAATACAATGTATGATGTCTCAGTAAGCACAGAAAGAGACATAAGGCATTACAGCGCTGCTGTATTATTAAAGTAATAGGAACATTTATTTTGTATGTTTCTACTTTTGTTTCCGTGTCTAATCAGTAATTAAATACTGTAAGTGTAGAACTTACCAGTTTCACATTTTCCTGTATTTTGCCAAAACTTTGTTGGGAAACTCTGACAAGACTGAAATAAAAAAAATAAATCAGCAAAGTTACTTATTAGCTGTTGAGTCACTACCGATAATTGGTAAATTTAAAAGAAGTTTTTCCCCCAAAAGATTCATACTCAAAGCAAAAATTATGTTTTACTTGCATAATTTAGAGTAAATAAAATATTTTCTTATGTATTCTCTTAATCTGAGCTCCCTTTCAAAATGCACTTAATTATTAACATTTTGAAAATGAGGAAATTGGGGTCAGATAATTTAAATAATTTTAAAGAGGTAAGGATGTCTTAATTCTTAAATAAAATAACTAAAATAAAAATCTAAATTTTCTTGCTCCAATCAATAACATTGGCATGTTGATAGGAATACTTACTAAGGATTTGCAACATGCCAGGAACTATTTTAACTCTTCTGTGTGTGTTGTCTCATGTAATAATTAAAAGCACTAAATAAAATAAGTATTAATAATATTCTAGGCTTACAAGTGAAAATTCACATGTCTGCATAGTTGCCCCATAGCATGACATTCACTTTCTGTCACTTCCTGACACTAATTAAGCCAAAAAGGATCAAGAATTTAACGCACATTTAATTTAATTAAGGCCAACACAGAGCAGTTGCTTTTTACTTTTTATAAACCCACTTGTATGTTCCATACATTATGATGTCATGGGAGTAGCCTTGTTGCCTGATTCACCAAGGTGTGGTCTGCAGAGCAGGGGCAATAAGATCACCTAAGAGATTACTAGAAAGGTAGCACCTCAGGCCTCCCTGCCAGGCTCGCCAATTGCATCACAGTTGTCATTTGAATAACGTTCCCAGGTGATTCTATGTGGACATTAAAGTTTAGAAAGTATTGCCTTAGTGTTTCAAAAACCATTTTGAAAATCAGGGATATAGTTAAGAATTTTTCAAATTTACTTTTCTTCAGATTAGGTTTGTGGCTATTTATAAATATAAAATATCTTTGTTCATCACATCTTTGAACTTTATAATGTTCCATGTTTTTCATATATTAGAAAATATTGAAAAAACTAATTTTACATTAAGCTGTATTGATCCTACTTTTTCTTTTTTTTCCAATATTTTTATTATTATACTTTGAGTTCAGATATATATGTGCAGAATGTGGAGGGTTATGACATAGCTATACACGTGGCACGGTGGTTTGCTGCACCCAACAACCCACCATCTACATTAGATATTTCTCCTAATGCTATCCCTCCCCCATGCCCCCACTCCCTGACAGGCCTCGGTGAATGATGTTCCCCTTCCTGTGATCCTAATTTTTCTTTAGTCCTTTAGATTTCACTTATTAAGTCTCATCCAGATTAAATATATTTTTGACAAAAACACTTTGTATATATCAGCACATTGTGCTACCTTTTGGGGGAACAGCAAGGGAGATATTAGCTTAGCAAACTTGAAGCATAAACGAGAAACTTGTTACCCAGGGAACATCTAAAACAATATGCAAGACAATCGTGAGAGATAATACACATATGCCAAACTCTTTATTTGAATATTAATGTACAGTCCTACGGTATCTGCGTAGTCATAGTTTTTTACCTTCCTTAACTTTGTGTTCTAAATTAACATGGTCAGAGGAAATCTTGTCTAAAAATATGTGATTTGCATCTGTTTAGAAAAAATAAGTCTCAGATATACATTAATATCTTTATAAAGCTTGGACACTTAACAAATATGTTCTTTAAAATGAAAGAAAAAATCTGAAAAATTAATTCCAGTTGAATACAAAATATTTCTCCAATCCATTCTACTACTGAGGCTGTGAATATATTTATATCTCTAAATGTAAAGCAATTTACTTTTATACATTGCATCTTTACTTTTTTTGTTTTGTGTCTTTTTGAAGAATTTAAGAGAGTATATCACCTGTTAAAGTAAGACTAGTGTTCTGTCTACATTTTTACCCTCAGGCAACAAGTTGACAAATGGACATGAATTTCACCTCAGAGAGTTTCATAAGCTGGAATTGTCCTGACATTGTAGAGGGTTACCACGAAAATCCTCTGCATTCATCACCCAGGGCCAGCGTTTGTCTGATTCTAATTCCACTGACATTGAAATCTAAAGCTCTCTGTGAGTCATTTATCACACTTATTAAAATGTTTCATTGTGAATTGGAATAGCAATTCACTATTATTTCAGAGTGCTGCCCAAGGGGCATTCTATGGAGCAAATCTTCATGCTTTATTGAAATAGTAGTTTGGTTTTAATAAATGATTCTTTGCAGAGGTATCTTGCTTTCTTCATGAAAGGTGATGTTGGCTTTCTAAATCTAGCATCTGTGCCTAAGATTATGTAAATATCTCAGTTTAATATTGCACCTTCCTATCCTAAAGAGTCCATCCCTAATATTTTAATGAGGATATGTCAGTTGGATTAATTAGACTATTGTGTAAGGAGTACCCTTTAAAATTCCCTTTGAAGTTAAATCAAATTACCAACATATATTGAAGAACTTGAAAATAACAGATACATTTCATATGAATCAGAATACATTTTTCTGTGTTCTGTGAAAGAAGGAATTTTCTGTGAAAGGGGGAATTTTCACAATAGATAGAGGAGAACATTTTTGAATAGAACTTACTATTTTGTACTGCAGACTTTCTCCCACATCAAGATTTGTTACTTTTTTTTTAGAAACCTTTGACTACATCAATGCCCACTCCAAAGTTCTCTCTCTCTCACATTCACTCTTGCTGTCTATTATTTGCTCATGCTGACATTGTGAATGACATTATCTATTTGACATCAGATTAGAAAACGAAAAATAAGTAATTTTGTAAAAGTTCTAATTCCTTTTTTCCCACTTGGAGGTTTAGTCACTGTGAATCCAAAACAATGGATCTCTTTTAATTTGGAAAGAAGATCGACGTAATTTAAAATAACAGATAACAGTATAGTTGGTATAAATTGATGGTGTTTCCTTTGATAGTTGAAACAGGGCATTATGTATTTTCATTTCCTCGTTAGACAATACAATCATTAAACTATAGGCTAAATTATATTAACTGTGGCTACACAGCAAATAAGAAGAGACCAAAATGCAGCTTTTAAGAGAGAAATCTTAAATCCTATTCCTGATGCTAGATTGTCCTTCTCAACCTTGACATGTTCCTTTAAATATCTGCTTATTATTTCTTTTCAGCCAAGAAAATTGAGTTGGAGACTATCTATATAGATATCCATATATATATATATATGGATATATATATATATGTATATAAATATTCAAATCTGACCCAGTAACTTTAGAGCAATTTAACATCCTGAACCATAGGAGATTTAAAGTTTGAAGGTGACCTTAATTTTTTTTGCCCTGCCATCTGATAATTATGAAATACCTATGTGAAAAATTTACAGGGAAGTATGATCCTCACCTATAGTTATAAGCAAGAAAAATGGCATTATGATTAGATTTCTTATGCTAGACAGCAAGGAGAATGTTAGAATCTTTGTGTCTGTATGAAAGTGACTCAGACTTCTGCAACCATTAAATCACAACTTGAGTCCCCATTTTTAACATGTTTTTGGTAATCAAAGTGGAGAAACATTGGATTTTGTTTTAGAAGATTGCCATCTGTATACTGTGATGTCAAGCATGTCTCATAAATGTGGGAGAAAGAAGAATCTGTATGCAAAGAGTGCTCTTTTCTTTTTCAGAAGAAACATTTGAAAATGAATCTAGAAATTGCCATAAAGATTCCACCGATTTGCCCCTTTTTTTCAGGAGAATATCCGGCAGTGTCAAAGCTGAATTAAAAAAATAATAAGCTGAAGAAAAGATAGGCAAAGACATCCCATAATAAAGCCCCTGTGTGATTAGCAAAATAAATTATATCTTTTAGCTCCCATTTTCTGAAATCTGGCTGTTAAGAGGCAGGAGGGATTCCAAAAGCTTGCACAATTCTGATACATATGCAGTCCATCAGATGGGAAGACTAACTCACAGAGTATGTGATACTCTGTTTATACAAAGGCCTGATCCTAAATGTTAGCAGTAACCACAAATGATTGATTAGAGAAGATGCTGGATAGATAATTAACCAGGGCTCAAAAACAATTATCAAATGAGAAAGCATTCTGTCATCTTTTCTGAACAAATGAAGTATATCTAAAAATCAATTTTAAGAAAACAATTATTTTTCCAATAATAATAATTTTAAAGGATGAATTAATTATTTTATACTCCAAAAGAAGGTGACTACAGTGTGTATTTCCACTTGCACCACTTTAGATCCCTCAAGTTGAAATCATATTTTCTTCCCAGCTGCACATACTCAAGATTGTCTGAGAACAGTTGGATAGTGATGACTTTGTTATAGCTAATTAAATACCTGAAAGAAAATGAGAATTTTAGCAAAACAAAAACAATAACAGGAAAATAGGAAAAAAGAAAGTTATCCTAAATTGAAGCTGAAGAATAATTCATAATATCTTTCATTTACATTCTGATTATACAAATAATAAGAACCCAGTGATGTCTTGTTTTTAAATAACTAACCAACAAAATTACTATCATTAGAAATATTTGATAGCTTTATTAGGAGCACACAAATCTCCTCACAGTGCTAACATATTTTCCCAACTCTGTTTTCAATTAGAACTCATAAAATTTGGCCTTTTTCTTTTATGTTAAATAACATTTGTTGGAAAAAATAATTTAATTGATTGTAAATGCCAATATGAAGGATTTTTAATAGGTATGTATCCATGTTTCTGTTTCCAAATAAACATGTACATGAAGAAACTCATGTACCAGGCATTAATTGCTCTGTTAAGGTAGTATAAAATAAACAGTTATATTTCAATTCATCTAAATCTTACATTAAGAAAAGCCAAATAACGGTTAATATTAAATTAATAAAGGGATGAGCTTTTGAGAAAGTTCTAGTGTTCTTGTCTGTGCTTCACCATACATTAAATATGATGAAATATTTACCTAATACCTTTGAGTCTCATCAATTTTTTGTGCAGATTTACATATGTTAGCACATGGAAAATGATTGGACCTTTGTCTAATATGTGCTTAGTAAACTCCCAAGATATACATTACAAATAAATTCAAATTACTAATTATTAACTGAATTTTTTTCAAAATCAGATTTTAAGTCATAAAATCCTACAGTATACAAAAATAGCAATGCTTAGGACAAATTTATAGCTTAAATTTTTATACTAATGAAAAATAAAATAATATTTTAACCCACTTGTTGGGGAAGTTAAAGGATAATATATTGTATTGGCATTCTCTTGCCTATCTGGATGGCATTTAATTGGTAAACTACAGAGATGAAAAATCTCAATTCACATGCCTCTTTGTTTATTAATCTTCTAGAAATGTAAATAAAATTACACATGTTAATGACATGTGTTCAAAGATACTAATTGTTCCATTTATGGCCATAATTATGTTATTATTTTCTAGGTCTGATGAGTTATGATCAGAAGTGGGGATCTGTACTATTGCTACTTCTTAAATTTTGTTTGATTTATTTTTATAATAGAGAAAAAAATAATATTTATTATATATATTATTTTATTTATTATATATTTAAATATTTTAAAATATATTTTTAATATTTTAAAAATAGTCTCTGGAGACTGCAAAAGAATTCCAATCTTCTTATTCAATTAACATAAAGCAATGTAAAGAAATGCTAAACAGTTTTCTATTTCTGTGGATATTTCATAGCCTAAGAAAATTTAAGATTAGAGTTGAATTTTATAACTTTCATGGAATTTTCTGTTAGAAATAATACATTACCACCCAATGCATCCTTTATTTTGTTTAAATTATGTATGTTAAGAAATACCCTGGACTGGTAGAAATTTATTCAGTTGTTATGAAAATAAGTTTAGATGAATTTTAAAATGAATTTTAAAATGTATTGTTTTAAATTAAAAATGTGATGAGAAAACTAACTTCTGTAGTGACTGACAAAACCTTTGCATTTGTGAGAATATAAATTAATATGTAGAGTTCTTACTCATAAAAATTAAGCAAAAAATACATCTATTTGCTCTACTCTATTGGAAGGCGAGGTATACAGGTGTAATTGCACAGTCGTTAAGAGTTTGGGGATTGGTGAGAAAACTTGGGTTAGTTCCAGATTTCACAATTTACTAAAAATAATAAGAAATTGGCCTAATCTCTCTAAACCTCAGTTACTTTATTGGTTTGCTTAAGAATTAACAAAAATTACACTTAAATAATCCTCTCTGTGCCCAGCATATGCCAATTTTTCAGGGTTAAAAGTATGTAAATTTATCAACTCGATTTAGCCTATTTTTATGTTATTCAGATGTTTTAAATACCTTTTGTTCACTTATATAAAGCTGCAAAAGCTAAATTGAATGTTCCTTCTATAAATGTTTTTTTTTTTTTTTTTTTTTTTCCCACAATTTAAAGCTTACATATATACATAAAGCTTTATTCATATATATTACATAATGGTATATTTTATGTTTCATAGATATTCAAGCATTTTTCATTTTGGGATATATCTTTAGTCATTAACAGGTAAATTTTTTATTTTAAATAAAATTTTTAGTCGCTTATAATTTAGCTGGACTTAAAGATGGTGAATCTTAAATTTCAGGTTTTTATTTGCTAGTGTGACTTTGCTCATTTTAAAATTTTCAGTCTTCCTTATCTGGTTTTTTGTTGTCTTTTAATGCAACATACAAATAGGTTTTCTTTATAACCTCTTTTATTTCCTTTTTAGAGATGGGTTTACCTTAGAGATAGGCTTAACCCACTTATGTTCATTATTGTCACAGATACACCAGACGATCTCATTCGATATTTATTCAGTACATTATTTTTGTTGTCATAATAGCTTTGTTCATTTTTCTTTAAAAATTTTACTTTATGTCCTGTGGCTTATTTTTATATTTCACTTTTTTCTCGAAGTGTATTTTGGGGAATTCTTTTTTTTTTTTTTTTTTTGAGACAGAGCTTCACTCTTGTTACCCAGGCTGGAGTGCAATGGCGCGATCTCGGCTCACCGCAACCTCCGCCTCCTGGGTTCAGGCAATTCTCCTGCCTCAGCCTCCTGAGTAGCTGGGACTACAGGCACGCGCCACCATGCCCAGCTAATTTTTTGTATTTTTAGTAGAGACGGGGTTTCACCATGTTGACCAGGATGGTCTCGATCTCTTGACCTCGTGATCCACCCGCCTCGGCCTCCCAAAGTGCTGGGATTACAGGGTATTCTTTAAAGATTTCAGAATTTGTATTTTCACTGTCTTTGGTGTTTGAATTTTTTACTTTGACTGAATATAAAACATTTCGTGACAGTTCTTTTCTTTCATTCTTCTTTTCTTCCTTTTGTTCTTTATTTTTTTCCTTTTTTTCTTTTTCTTCCTTTATTTTAGATCTTTGTAAAAATTTCTGTTATCTTTCTGAAATGATATTTTTACTTGGGATTAGTTTGAATAAAATATTAATTGATTATCTTCTCTTTATGAGTTACTTGAAATTTTGCTTAGTTGCTAAAACATTTTTTAACTTGCATAATCATTATCTTTATTTGGAAATATCCCACTGTTAATGGTTCTGTGTCAATATTTTGGGAGTTTGTCTTACTTTTTACTTTATAGGTAGTTCTTGAATTATGCAGCATACTAAAATTTTTGAATAAATCAATTATGTATATGCCAAATCTTATTTACCTTTTTTCTAAATCAAGCACTTGCGCTTTTTCATGAAATTATGGTTTTATTTTTAATTTTTATACTATTTATCTTTGATAACTTATTCACACGTTTTTTACTTGTTCTGTCAACTTTAGATTAAAACTTTGAACCATATAACTCTTGGGAAATGACAATATTTGCAAATCAGCTCTTCTCCTGACTCCATCCCAATGACTGTCTTCTCCTTTTCACTCTTATATTGTTGACATGTGTTAGCTGGAACCAATTCTAATCCTTGTGTCTGTAACTTAGTTCTCCATACTTTGCCAAGGGAAGGATCCTAGAAATTGAAAATCTATCTATATTATTTGTATGATCATGATTATATATTTCACTGCATATTCAAATAATATACTATTATATTTCTTCTCTCATGTATATATATATTTTTTTCATTATTATTGCTTTTGTAATTTGAAATTGCCTTCATTTTCTTCCTACACCAATTTGTTTCACTATTGCTTCAAGTCTTATGATACAATTCTTAAGCATCTTGTTTTTTGCTATACCTCTCTCCCACTTTAGTCCTCTGACAGCTTTCCTCAAAGCACACTGCTCTTACTCAGAAAAATATAAAACTGTCTTCATTTTTCTGCTTGATTGATTCAACTTTTATTGTTATTTTATAGCCTCATTTTGCTATTCCATATCCTCAAAACTTTCCCAAGGTAATTTTGGTAAATACGAAATGTTATTTTCCAAACGTATGGAAAACAAAGTTTTGAGTGCTTTCTTATCTGAAAATGAGTTGATTCTGTCTTCACTATTAATTACTGTCCCTGTTTTCTATTCCTAAATAAACTAACTCCAAACTTTTTGTGATGAAACAACCATTTAATATGTCATCACTCTGTGGATCTAGAATTTTGGTAGGCCCCCACATTAATGACTTATTTTTAATTTAGAATGCTTCCTGCCTCAGCTGGGGCACCAAATCTCTATTTGAATTCTTAGACCATTTCAACTTTTCTTTAATTCTTCTGCATTGTACAATTTCTGTTTTACCTTTCATTTTTTTTATAGTACTATATTTTCTTTCTCCTTTTTCTGAGTTCCGGTGTGTATATTTTGGCTTTTTATTAAATTTTGTGTTTCTGCATTGTGCTTTTATTGTATAATGGAAATTGATTCATTTTTTAAAAATTAAGGTGCTATTTGGCAAAAAAAACAAATTCATTTTCTTGGTGATGTTTTTTATGGATGTTCTTTATCTGCCAAAGTTCCTTTTTTCTTCCCATCTTTCTGCCTGTTTATTTCTCTTTTTTCTTTTTATATATGTACAGATCTATTCGAATTTGTTTACTTTATGGCATTCTTTTGAATGAGAAGAGTTCTGGCTGGACCAGCTACTAGTAAAAGGTTCATATTGAGGAAAGGCAAGTACCCTCTTATAAGGGATATGGAATTCTTCTTATGATATAAGGTTGTTTCTGTGATTTACGTACCATAGCTTCACTTCTTGTTGTCAAACTAATAACACAACCCCTCAGCTTACAGATACTTTTCACTCAGCAGGTAAGTATTATGGCCACTCAGCTGAGTAAATCTAAAAAATGAGAATAAGAAAGTTTCCCATCTTTATTGCAGTGGCATTTAACATCAGATTACTATCATATAATTACTCTGTAAAGGATTTAGGGATCTTGATGTCATCTGTGATGTTCAAAGTAAATCTCTTTTTGTTTAGACATGAAGTTTTATTCTGACATTCCTATTTCCCTTATTTTTCATTCTAGCCAATTCTGCCAGTGGTGAACATGTCCCGAGTCAGTGGTCATCTTTATCTGTAGATAGGCAGATTTACCCAAGGTAAGAAAGTAGACAGACCAGCTAGCACCGCCAGACCTTATAATTATACACGTTTATTTTAGTAATATTAAAAATAACACTAAAGACAGAAAATCCCAAGCAACAAATCAGTAGATTTGACTGTGAATACCTAAAATATTAAGAGGAAATGATAAACCATAAAATTTGAAATATATGTATAGAATATTTGTATAGAAATTATTAATTACACCAGCAGAAAAATGGTAACGTATGTATCATATATAAAAACAATTTAGTGGGTGGGCGTGTTGGCTCACACCTGTGATACAAACGCTTTGGGAGGCTGAGGCTGGTGGATCACTTGAGGTCCAGAGTTTCAGAGCAGCCTGGCCAACATGGTAAAACCCCATCTTTATTAAAAATGCAAAAATTATCTGGGCATGGTGGTGCATACCTGTAATCCCAGCTACTTGGGAAGCTGAAGCAGGAGAATCTCTTGAACCCAGGAGGGTGAGGTTGCAGTGAACCAAGATCACGACACTACGCTCCACCCTGGGTAAAAACAAAAAACTCTGAAAAAAAAAAAAAAAAAAAAAAAAAAAGGAAATACAAATGTCCTATTCAGATGAAAGACTTTGTGTTTGTACTCAATCACACCAGCATTTAACCGAATATACATTAAAATGTAATCTTAAAAATTCTATTAAATATTCAAGGGTACCATGTATATATTGGAGATAAAAATACAAGTCAATTCAGCCATGTATATGAATCTTTATAAATATTTATAATATTTTACTTAATCATTCAACTAAAGGATTCTGGTTAGAAAATGCTTGGCCTCTTTCAGGTAGGGTAATCTGGTATAGTCCATCTGAAATTTAAATGAGGAACTTTTCTATTGCAAAAGGTAGCAACCTTCAAAAAGTGGAAAATTCCTAGGAAATAGTCTATGTCCTTCTTAATGTATTATCAGTATCAGACTTAATAATAATTCTGCATGCATTATGTCTTCCTGAGACAATTGATCACTTGGGCTTCAAAATAAATAGAACTCTCCTGTCACCCTACTCTGTAGTCCATATTTACTTAATTTTCCTCTCTGTATAAAATCTCCAGTGGCTAGCAAGATGGCTGAGTAGGAACAGCTTCAGTCTGCATCTCCCAGCAAGATCAATGCAGAAGGCAGGGGATTTCTGCATTCCCAACTCAGGTAACTGGTTCATCACATTGGGACTGGTTAGACAGTGGGTGCAGCCCAAGGAGGGTGAGCTGAAGCAGAGTAAGGTGTCTGGGAAGTACAAGGGGTTGGAGAACTCCCTCCCCTAGCAAAAGGAAGACCTTAGGGACTGTGCCATGGCGATGAGTGCATTCTGGCCCAGATACTATGCTTTTCCCACGGTCTTTGCAACCTGCAAATCAGGAGATTCCCTCTGGTGCCTACACCACCAGAGCCCTGGGTTTCAAGCACAAAACTGGGCAGCCATTTGGGCAGATGCCAAGCTAGCTGTGGGAGTTTTTTTTTCATACCCCAGTGTTGCCTGGAATGCCAGTGAGACAGAACCATTCACTTCCCAGGGAAGAGGGCTGAAGCCAGGGAGCCAAATGGCGTAGTTCAGCATATCTCAACCCCATGGAGCCCAGCAAGCTAAGATCCACTGGTTTGAAATTCTTGTTGCCAATGCAACCGTCTGAACTTGACCTGGGACACTTGAGCTTGCTGGGAGGAGGCTCATCCACCATTACTAAGGCTTGAGTAGGTGGTTTTCCCCTCACAGTGTGAACAAAGCCACCTGGAAGTTAAACTGGCAAAACCCACCAGAGCTCAGCAAAGCTGCTATAGCCAGGCTGCCTCTCAAGATTCCGCCTCACTGAGCAGGGCATCTCTGAAAGAAAGGCAGCAGCCCCAGTCAGGAGCTTATAGATAAAACTCCCATCTCCCTTGGACAGAGCATCTGGGAGAAGGGGCAACTTTGGACACAGCTTCAGCAGGCTTAAACATTCCTGCCTGTCAGTTCTGAAGAGAGCAGCAGATCTCCCAACACAGCACTCAAGCTCTGCTAAGGGACAGACTGCCTCCTCAAGTGGTTCCTGACCCTCATGTCTCCTGACTGGCAGACACTTCCCAGAAGGGGTCAACAGACACCTCATAAAGGAGAGCTCCTGCTGATATCTCGTGGGTGCCCCTCAGGGATAAATCTTACAGAGGAAGGAACAGGCAGCAATGTTTGCTGCTTTGTTGGTTGTACCTAGGCAAACAGACTCTGGAGTATAACTCCAGCAAACTCCAGCAGACCTGCAGCAGAGGGGCCTGACTGTTAGAAAGGAAGCTAACAAACAGAAAGGAACAGCGTGAATATCAACAGAAAGGAAACTCCATCGAAGGTCACCAGCATCAAAGATTAAAGGTAGAGAAATCTACGAGGATGGGGAGAAACCTGCACAAAATGGCTGAAAATTCCAAAAACCAGAACATCTCTTCTCCAAAGGATCACAACTCCTCACCAGCAAGGGAACAAAACTGGATGGAGAACGAGTTTGACAAATTGAGAGAAGTAGGCTTCAGAAGGTGGCTAACAAACTCCTCTGAGCTAAAGAAGCATGCTCTAATCCAATGCAGTGAAGCTAAGAAACTTGAATAAATGGTTGGAAGAATTGCTAACAAGAATAACCAGTTTAGAGAAGAACATAAATGACCCAATGGAGCTAAAAAACATAGCATGAGAACTTCCTGAAACATATATAAGTATCAATAGCCAAATTGATCAAGCAGAAGGATATCAGAGACTGAAGATCAACTTATTGAAATAAAGCATGAAGACAAGATTAGAGAAAAAAGAATGAAAAAGAACAAACAAAGCTTCCAGGAAATACAGGACTAAGTGAAAAGACCAAACCTATGTTTGACTGGTGAGAGTGATGGAGAGAATGAAACCAAGTTGGAAAACAATCATCAGGATATTACCCAGAACTTCTCAAACCCGACAATGCAGACCAACATTCAAATTCAAGAAATAGAGAGAACCCCACAGAGATACTCCTTGAGAACAACCCCAAGACACATAATCATCAGATTCACCAAGGTTGAAATGAAGGAAAAAATGTTAAAGAGAAAGGTCAGGTTACTCACAAAGGGAAGCTCATTAGACTAATCATGGATCTCTCTGCAGAAACCCTACAAGCCAGAAGAGAGTGTGGGCCAATATTCAACATTCGTAAATAAAATAATTTTCAACCCAGAATTTCATACCTAGCCAAACTAAGCTTCATAAGTGAAGGAAAATTAAAATCCTTTACAAAAAAGCAAATTCTGACAGATTCTGTTACCACCAGGCCTGTCTTACAAGAGCTGCTGAAGGAAGCACTAAATATGGAAAGGAAAAACCAGTAGAAGCCACTGCAAAAACGTACCAAATTGGTAAGACTATCAACACTATGAAGAAAATGCATCAACTAATGGGAAAAATAGCCACCAAGCATCATAATGACAGGATCAAATTCCTACAACAATACTAATCTTAAATGTAAATGGCCTAAATGCCCCAAGTAGAAGACACAGACTGGCAAATTGGATAAAGAGTCAAAACCCATCGGTGTGCTGTATTCAGAAAACCCGTCTCATGTGCAGAAACATGTAGGCTTAAGATAAAGGAATGAAGGAATATTTACCAAGCAAATGGAAAGAAGGCAGAAGTTGCAATCCTAGTCTCTGATAAAACAGACTTTAAATCAACAAAGATGAAAAAAGACAAAGAAGGCCATTACATAGTGGTAAAGGCATCAATGCAACTAGAAGAGCTAACTATCCTAAATGTATATGCACCCAATACAGGAGTTTCCAGATTCATATAGCAAGTTATTAGAGACCTACAAAGAAACTTAAGACTCCCACCCAATAATAATGGGAGAGGTTAACACCCCCCTGTCAATATTAAACAGATCAACAAGACAGAAAATTAACAATCATATTTAGTACTTAAACTCATCTCTGCACCAAAAGAACCTAATAGACATTTACAGAACTCTCCACCCCAAATTAACACAAAATACATTATTCTCAGCACTACATCGCACTTATTCTAAAATTGACCACATAATTGGAAGTAAAACACTCCTCAGCAAATGCAAAAGAATGGAAATCATAACAAACAGTCTCTCAGACCAAAATTAAAACTCAGAATTAAGAAACTCACTCAGAAATGCACAAGTACAAGGAAACTGAACAAGCTGCTCCTGAATGACTACTGGGTAAATAAAGAAATTAAGGCAGAAATAAATAAGTTTTTGAAACCAATGTGAACAAAGACACAACATACCAGAAACTCTGGGACACAGCTAAAGCAGTGTGTAGAGGGATATTTATTGCACTAAATGCCCACAAGAGAAAGTCAGAAAGATCTAAAATTGACACCGTAACATCATGATTAAAAGAATTAGAGGAGCAAGAGCAAACAAATTCAAAAGCTAGCAGAAGACAAGAAATAATAAGATCAAAACAGAACTGAAGGA